>NC_056736.1:794891817-794964317 GCF_019279795.1 Protopterus annectens | reverse complement strand
GCCTAAGACCGGCTATGGGTCAGGGTGATTGGTTTTAACTGTATTGGCTGGGCCAGGATTTGGGTGAATGTCTCCATCTAGTAATGAATAATTTTTTAGTCTAAACCAAGGATTATAAAAATTGCAGATAAGGTATAGAGCTTTCCTAGTTTGTAGACTATTGTACTTGATGTGGGACAGTCTGTGGTATTTTGCTGGTAGGTAGCTAGGAACAGAGATTATGTTTATGTGAATGAAGTTGGTGTTAAGTATTAGTGTAGTTTGTTTGAGAGAGTAGTGAGGTTTAAGGTATAGAGAATGTTCAAAGGATGTTAAGATGTAGGCAGTGGCTAAAGAAGATAGAAGAGTAGTGATAAGTAACAGCTTGAATTGAGCTGTGGTAGTAAATGAAGGCATGGTAAATATTTTAGCAGATATTTAAAGGTGTAGGTGAGGTAGTAAGGCACGGTGAGTATGTGCCAAAGGTTTAGGTTCCTGAAGTGGAGGGGAAGGTTTATTGGAATCAAGTAAAGGGGTGTGGTTTAATAGGCAGGAGGAGGGAGAACTATTGATTGGCTGTGGTAGGAGGAAGGGTGTGGTGTATTAGTATAAGTCTATGACCCCTGGGGACGGGAGGGAATTGGGGGCAGGGTAGGGGAGTGGAGTGAGTCCACAGGGCGAATGGGGAGGGAAGAGCCAAAGCTAAGAGTCAGGATAGGAACAATCAGAAAATGCAGGGAATATTGCATATGATGGAGAAAGCACATAGGGAGTGGAAGAAATGACAGAAAATGCAGAGAACAGTTGTAAGGGAGTAGGGAAGCAGGATATATAGGGAAAAATCAGCACTGAGCATAGGAAAGATGCTGTACCAAAGGAGAGAGTTAATAATAGGTAAAGGCTGCCATCTAGTGGCAAGCGGTAATATAAAGTCTCTAGGCAATGGTAGATCCCGGGGCCAGAGAAGTGAACTAAAAGAGGGGCTAGTAACACAGGGAGAGGGCTGAAACGGGCCAGTAAGTAGAGTCAGACTTTGGGAGGGATTGGATGCTGCAACACCAGATACAGAGCGTACCCTCACCACCTAGTAGGGGTATGTAAAAGGCTTCTGCATGAGCAGTTTACCAGCAATTTACACATACTTTCAGTAGTCCTTTAGTTTGTAAAGATAGGGTGAGTAAGGGAGTGGATCGCTCTGGTTCTTTACTTGTATCTAGCCGCCGGTGTTCTTTCACGACCAGCAGGGTGATTACTGAGTTCAGTTATGGGCTGAAGTTAAGGAAGCTAAAGTAGAAGCTGTAGAAAGGAGAGAGTTGTATCAGAAAGCAAGAACAGAAACAAACAACTAAAACTGTAATTCAGAGCAGCAGCACAGCTTACAACATCTCCATGCAAGCCCAACAACAGTATAGTAAAATGAGATAAATTGTCAGCTTACAACAACAACAAGCAAGATGCAGGGTAGGTAAAATGGAGATACATCAATAAAAAGAAAAATAGTGCAATCACAAATACTCAGGATAATCTAAACATGCTGTGCAATGAGGACTAAGTGCTGCAATAGTTAATATTGTTGGGGTAGAGCATTTGAGTCTGTCTGCGTGGTAAATATTAACAATAGCGCTAAGGCAAGGGGTAACTAAAGAAGGTTACAACATGCGCACTAGCTTAGGGGATGGAGGTTGAACTGCAAATGCTAAGGCCAGCATAAACCATATAGTCTAATAACAGACAAATTCTAGGTATTAGCACTTGAGTGCGGTAGCTTTATAAATAAGAGAAACTACAAGAAAAGACACTAGTCTTTGGTAACCTAAATGACGTAGGAAAAAAAAAAACACAGATAGGGAGCTCTACCTATCCAGGTTGCTCTAAACAAGTTACAATTAGCCACATTAAATGGACGCTTTCTAAACTAGCTACGATATAACCAACCTAAATGGCTTAGACGCTTGTACGTGTTTGCCCTCCTTAACCAAGCCAGCCTAGCTCATAGCTAACTACAAGCGGAGTTCATGTATTTAGAATTAAATAACCATCTACGTGCATAGCTTGAGGAGTCAAAGTTATGGCGTTAAACTTACAACTGTTCTAAGGCAGAGGTAACACCCATTGCAGGAGTACTTATGAGGAAGGCACATAGATATTACATTAATACAGACCTTAAGCTAAGTTGACTGGGCGTGTATAATTTTACCAGAAAGAAGCTCCGTTCCAATAGCGCTGAGCTTAAAGTATAGCAATATCAGCTGATGTAACAGAAAAAAACCTTTGCAGTTAAATGACCTGGGTGTAAGGACCAGAATTATATAATAGACAGAGTCATAGGCTATAACAAATACTATACAATGCTAGAGATGGCAGGGCGGGAAAAGTTCTAATGAAAGTCTCAAACTGCACACTATTTAATCAGCATTCAGGCCCCATATTAATTAGTGTTTAAGCTCATATGGCAGAAGTAGGTCACAGCAGCTATTAATAGGACAAACAATACCAAACCCAACAAAATGCAGTAAATTCAACACTGTTACAGAACACTGGCATGTTCAGTAACCAACCCTTACATGTAAATGCTTTGCAATTGTAAACACTTCAAAAATACATTGCTAGATACTATAGTTGTCAGAATAACCGTGATAGTAGTACAACAGTAGGAATACAAGGTTGTTGATGTTACATACCTTCCAGGTGGTAAGGACGCTAGGAGCAGGGGCATGCAGCCGCCGAGGTTGTAAGCAGGGAGTAAAGATGGTGCCCCGTGGGACAGGTAATTTTAATACCTTTGGGCGGATGTAAGTGCAGGAGGGGAGGGGTTCTGATGAAAGTAGTTGCAGGTACTATGTCTGTAAAGCAATACGTACCTCGAGCATGCTTACTAGTGCCTTATTCATTATGACACTGGCACTTTACTTCAGTTATCTTTTAACTGATATTTTGCAGGTTATACAGTGGACAGATGTCGCAATATGTTCATGTACAGATTACCAATGGTAAATGGTATGTAATACAGTGGGATTCGGTACGGGAATGTCTGTTCGTTAGGGGGTTGCTCTAACCAATACACTATTGCTGTGCTGCTTCATTTGCATATATACCCATATACCCATGGCTCCTGGTTCTCCAAACACACACCCCAATGCCTCCCTAACACTGCTGTCATCCATTCTCCAGTCGGATTCGAGGTCTATCCACACCACTACACATTGGTCACTCCCTACTCCTATAGACCCATCCCATCAGTTGACTCACTCCACGTATCATCAGAACTCCCAAATGTTTAGTCCACAAACATTGGTGATGTGAGCGACCAAAAGAATACTATTCGCAATTTTTGGGTTGTCCACATGGGACACGCATGTGTTTATGTCAAGATTAGACTCTATACTTAATTACATCCTTACTCCCATTAACATGACACTACAATTAATTAATATGTATGACTATGTGGTAACGCACACGTTACACATGAGAGCCTAATTATGTACGTGTTCGGCATATTTCTTTTTCGAATAGACCAGTTTATTAGTTGGCGTTGCTGTAGCAGGCAAATTTTTTTTTTTTTTTTTATTTTGTTTTGTTGACCGGTTGACAGGAGGTAGAGACTGGGTTGTTTCGCGGCAAATCATAGGAATGATTCCATGTGTGGGGAAGTCCTCACATTTGATTATTGTTAGCACAGCACTGACTTCGGACATTGTACCCACTTCTGTGTTTTAGCAGTTTCGTCCCGTCCCTCTTTGCACAACCTATTATTCTATCTACTGTCGAGGTTTGTAAGGGCACATTCATGTTATTTATGTCTGCAAATGGAATGAATGTGTTACAGAGAATGCACTTCTACATATTGATGTCTGCATGTGTGTATACATATATACCTGTAACGAACCCGCTGACCTTCACGGGGTGGTCCAATTAGAACCAGCCCATCCAACCCTGGCATGCCTGGCTCCATAATTTCATACCCATAGTTCCTCCACCCCACCCGTGTTCAAAATACACGCATACCTTCCATTGTCCACTTGTTATCGCAGCCATGACACACCTCCACACATTGCCCTCTCCAGAGCGTTAGGGGCCCTACACGTATGTTGTCCCACCCCATGTATTCTCAGGCTGTCCCACCATTTAGTCCTTGAACATACCTGCCCTTGCTTGTGTAATGGTCGGAAGGCCAAATGGTCTATCTATTTTTGGGTAGTCCCACCAGGGACTACCCTCTGTGTGTAAAGTAGACTTAGCAAATCAATAATGTTACTCCCACTGGTAATATCCTGCCTGTGGTGTGAGTATCAGTGCTTTGCTCACTCCTGCCCAGCTGGATATGACATATGCTGACAGCACTATATAATACTGGGGTTGCTGTTGATTCCCTTCTCATTCCTTTTGTATGCTTTATTGTTATGTCATTCTTTTTTCATAGATATATATATATATATATATATATATATATATATATATATATATATATATATATATATATATATATATATATATATATATATATATATATGTATATATATTATATATCTGTATATACTTATATACATTTCCTATGCTGGGCACTGCTTAGACCTGCGCAAGTGCACTCAGTCTTGCTTACTGGTACTTATATATGTTTACTTCTGCTTATTTGCGCTTACACCTGCTTACTAGTACCTTATTCATTATGACAGTGCCACTTTGCTTGAATTATATTTAAGTTAAATATCTCATGCGATACTCTTATGTCGGTTTTACGGCAACACAACATTCATTCCACATGGAAAATGATATGTGCTATTGTTGGGCTCGAACTGTGACTGCCTGTTTGATAGGCGGATGCTCTAAACACTACACTATTGACACTTACATTGATTCCGCTTGTTTTTCTCTATTTGAATAAATATGATGTGTTAGCTACGCTCGGCGGAGGGCAGCGATGCGCAGACACACTGCGCTTTGCTTACACCTTCGCTATTGCTGCAATTCAAATGTATAATAGGGACACGGGGACAGGGAATCTAATTGTGACAGTTCTAGGGACAGAGCTCTACATTCCACTATGTGCTTGTGTGTTTACTACTTCGATTTTATTTCAGTGTTCGTGGACACTCTTGTATGCTTAGCATACATTTCGGTATCCATGGACACTGACTTACTGACTTACTATTAGGGGCGGGCTCTACTAGTAGGCATAGTAGGTTTTGCAAGTGTCGGGGCATGTTTATGCCTCCGTAGAGCACTTGTATGCCCCCCTGCACTCGCACATATTTCCTATGCACGTCGAGGGTGCGGCGGTGTGCCCTCATACATATTCATATGGTACTGTTGCGCCATCTGTAGTGAAGTTGCTCGGTGGAAGGCTAAAACCGTCCTTGCACCGAGCTTCTTGAATCCCGGGGTCTGTTTAAAAACAAATATCAAACACTGTTTACTTCTTTTAACACTAAAGTGTTGTAAAGCACATACTTTAGGTGGCTCATGTATAAATTCATAATTTTTGATGGCTCCACATTAAATATTACTTTAAATTTTAAACTGAACATTTTTGTTACACTTTTTCTTTTAGGCAGTGAAAGTCTAATGGTACACACATGTGCACGGGCCTAATCTTTTTCTTTTTCTGTTTTAAAGGTTGTAATTACTCTTGAGTGCATTCTTACACATGCAGACGTAGTGTTTTCTTAGTTAGATGCCACACTTTAACAGATCCCCATGGCCTTAATGCTTTATTTTTAACGTTTATCCTTGTATTTCCAGCTTAGCAATTATTTTTATGTTTTTTCATCCTACTTAGGTTTTCAGTTGTATGTCTATACACATATTTATTCCTATTATGATTTGTTTTTGACACACAAACCTGATGAAGTATTTATTTGATATGAAAGCGAGCTTTCTTAAAAGTATATTTATTCATATTTATTCTGGTACATAACTATTAGTAGATCTTTTTGTTAGTCATTTTTAGTTAATTTTTTAATTAATAAAGTTTTGATTAGTTGATTAGTATACAAAGTGTTATTAAACTGGTCTTCGACTTCGACTGTAATTTGTCTCTAGCTTTGTAGTTTCAGTTTTTAGGTAGCACATTCTCTGATTACACTATGGTGTTAAGGGGAGGGGGGACTTGGCTAAATGAATGATTTTAATGCTTTTATTGCTCTTACCAGAACCATCTTCTGTAACTACTCCCTTGCTCCAAACAACCTGATTGTATATAAATAAGGAATGTTTTTGATGCTTTTCATTATACTCAACTAGGATCGCTCACTTGTGTGTTCCAATAAAGGATATTCCATTTTTAACTCAGCTTTGGACTACCTACTATTTTCTACTTGATTATTTTGTAGCAAGTATTTTACACTTATATTTTACAGTGTGATTTTTATTAAGTGAAATAAGTGCATAACATAATTTAGGAAGTGAACATCACACCTTCCACACTGCAAAGTTTCTTCTTAGTTAGTGTTTCTGGGTTAGGGAAAGAAGGGCTAGGTAAGGGGCTAGATTTAGTTTTGTGTACATGCGTTTATGTGAAGTGTGTGTGTGTGTGTGTGTGTGTGTGTGTGTGTGTGTGTGTGTGTGTGTGTGTGTGTGTGTGTGTGTGTGTGTGTGTGTGTGTGTGCCTTGTGTAGTGGTATTGTAGAGAAAGGATTTTTCATAAGGTAATGTATAGGGTTGGGGTTTGCACTCATGAGAAAGGTGGTACTCATGTATGCTATCCCTAACCCTAAACCTGGGACTGCCTTTAACACCAACCCTACACATTATCTTGCAAAAAATGTTTTCCTAATAGTATTACTATTCAAGCAAAGTATGTCTGAAGGCATTGCTAGGTTTTAGGGTTTTTTTCAGTTTATCAATCACAAAAGGAAATAATTTGCTTTCCTCTTTTGATCTGTGGAGTTTTGATCAATTTTGTTTACAGTCTTACTTTCTACATGCAAAAACAAATGTGATGTATATCAATGTTTCTTCATGTCAATGTTAGGGGATATAATATTTGATGCATATGTATTACTGCAAATGGCTGGATTAAATCTGAGTGACAATGTTTTGTTAAATAGGGCAGCTTATGTCTAACACTGTGCCTCTCTACACTGGTTAGATTTCCCCAAATCAGTTTATTTTATGCAATAGATGATCCTTTACATCCAGAGTAATACTGGCAGGACCATTTTCCAGGAGACTCAATCACCTCTTTCTCACAATTAATTAATGTTTATCACCTTGTTTATCAATGTTTTTCTGATAACTGGAGAAGTTGTTTTAGACTTAAATGGAGGACTGCATGGTTAAATGATTTGTTCATCATCATATATCTGGCAGTGTAACAGAAAGAGTAAAGACAGAGCTGGCAGCCAGTTCTCCTTGGTCTGATGTCTTCATTCTTCACTTTCAAATGTATAAGTAAGTCATTTTACCAGACGCGTACTTCTGGGTCACCTGTGAAAAGAAGATCTCATGTCTAGTGGGCCTTACCCAGTTAGCAACTCTATAAAATAAAAAAATATAGAATTGCTGACTAAAAGAAAGAAACCTAGGCATGCGGGTTATAAATCATTCTAAATGCTATTCATAGGTGAATACTAAGTTAGCTGCCCTGAAGGGCTATTTTAAGCCTAGCCAATAACTTGAGGTTAGAATCAAACTATGTATCTTGTGTCTATGAGGTAATGTGTTAACTATTATGACAATCCCACCATAGCATTCTGGAACATTTTAAACAGAAGCACAATCTTATATTGGCACTACTGCTTGCGGTTACTTCATGCATATCTGGCTACTATCAAATAGCAATTGCTGTTGCATACACTAAGCTACAGCTTAGCCTCTGGAATGCCATTCAGAGTGAGTTTGAAATCAGACCACTACTGTTCCTTTTAATTTTTTCAAGCAGACAATGCTAGAATATTAAATGCAGTTATGGAGTCAGTAAATATTTTAGTTAATCTTTGAATTTAGAGTGGATAATCAGCTTATCAAAAGCTTAA
Source organism: Protopterus annectens (assembly GCF_019279795.1). Taxonomy (NCBI): domain Eukaryota; kingdom Metazoa; phylum Chordata; order Ceratodontiformes; family Protopteridae; genus Protopterus; species Protopterus annectens. The sequence goes on along the minus strand of NC_056736.1, from coordinate 794,956,365 downwards.
GTCTATGGATAATATCATCTGCAAAGTGTTTCTATGTAAAGATGAGAAAGCAATGTGGGAGAAGTAGGACAGAAGAAAGTGTGACATCTGATGTCTAGGCAGAGATGAGATCAGAGTCCACAGGCAATGCCCTTAGTAAGTGTGTGTGTGTGTGCGTGTGTGCGTGTGTGCGTGTGTGTGTGTGTGTGTGTGTGTGTGTGTGTGTGTGTGTGTTAGCTATGGAACCCACAAGCCACTGGCTGTGTATTCCTAAATATATCACCTGTCCTAGTATTGTTCGCTAGGACACAGGCCCCCACAGATAGTGAGGTACTACATATTGGAGTATTCTTGGGAAGGAAAAGCAGTTTATTTATTCTAGGTAAAGTGTTTTTTAAGATTCACTTCTTTCAATTGTCCGTTTTACTGATGATCTAGGAGACATAGTCTGCTTAGCTGATATGCTGAGTTGCATGGTGTGTTAGTGGATGTTGCAGGAGTCAAATCCACTCCTTTATGCTATAACTCATTCAGCTTTTGTTAACCTAACTAGGCTATACTACCAAAAATGTTCGGGTGTTAGTTTCAGTGGCCCATAGTAGAAAAGATGACATTAACAAAAAAATTATATATATATATATATATATATATATGTGTGTGTGTGTGTGTGTGTGTGTTATTGTTATTAAATCTTATAATATGGACACAGAGTAACTTAATAATGCAGTTGTGAAAATACATTTTGGACAAGCAGTTAACAGCTGTGCTCTTTTATTATCTGCTTCCATGGTCTGAGGTTTTCTGCAGCAATACTCTGTTATGCCAGAACAGGCATGAACAAGCTTGGGTACTCTGCAGAAATGACACATAAGATATAAAGAGCAGTTAGCTAGGGACACTGTGTGACTGGCATGGAGGTGTCTACAGAGGGTGGATATTTATCACAGCTAAAAGAGCCATGAATGATGTCACATTGCCAGGGTGGAGTTTGCTCAGTCTGCAGCAGCCTTAGTAATATGATCTTGGATCAGATGCTGTGGACAGAAGCCATCTGCAGCTGCATTTGTTTTAAGGAACAAGGACCTCTGGAGTCCGGGGTATCCCACTGCTGTGTTAGGTATAACTTTCTATAGTACAGATTTATGACATTTTACTTGTCTACTTTTTCTCAAATTCATGCATGTGTATTTTTAATGTGTAATGAAAGAAGTAAATGTCTATGGTAATTATAGCAAAATAATGTGATACTGGAGATGCATGTTCCCTGACTCAAAATTGGTTTGGTCCTACCAACGTTTAACCCTCAGTGCACTAATGAACGTAAGGAATACATGCACAGATAAGGCTTTAGCAGGTGGAGACGTTTTTAAAGCATTTTTTCAGCACAGAAGTACATCACTGCATTGGAAAGGGTTTATCTTTTGAGTGGCTGTGTATGAAAGATTTCAGAAGTATTGCAGAAAACCTACAGATCATTATTCTGAAGAGGCTTATCAGGTAAGAACTCAGCTGTTAACCATTGCTATAATCTGAAAAATAATTCTGAGTGTCACTGGTCAAATGAAGATGCACTCTGATTACCTAGTCTAACTAAAAATAACACCTTCAGAGAAGCGGTGTAGAACACACTGTTTACCATGATTCAGCAATATATGTAGGGCTTTGGCAAGAAAGAGAGATAAAACATTAAATATTAAGCATGGCTTTAAAACAATAACTTGAACTCTTTGTTCTTACTTTTACCTAATGTATGTTCGATAGTATCCTTATTATGTTTTATTCTGTTTAAATTTAGGAGCTGCAGTAGGCCCAGACTATTCCTCATGTGATTGTGCTAACAAAACATAATGCTGTTTGTTACTGGTGCTGATGTTGGCTTACAGCAGTTATCCCCCAAGGATGCTGCATTGTACTCCAGCCGGACAGTCTGCTTATTAAGGAGTGACTGTGAAGCAGTTAGTTGGCTTGCTATGAAAAAGAGTGGTGCAAGTTATCAATTTTTATGTTATAGTTGTACTAATCCTGTTTAGCAATTCTTATAGTTACCTGCTCAAAGTAAAGACTAGATTGTTACTTAGTAGTGCAGTCAGGCATAAGTACATAACCTGTGTATTATACATCAGTATATTCTTAAATTATCAGGTTTCAATATGAGGTCATTTCAGGTGAAGGATAATGCAGTAGAGATTATTAGGAATTGTTCATATTTAATGTGCTGTATGAGTTGTTTCATATTCTGGACATGAACTCTTAAATTTGTTAATGTATTAATTTATTTTATTTATAGTTTGATGACTGATTTTTTAATTAACATTTGGTTGACTGGATTGGTCCCATGGCCTGTTTTTCAGAGAAAACAGACTGGTGGATATTTGGCCAGAAAATGGGGAAATTATCCTTATTGTTAAATACCATGGTATTTTTAACATCCCTCTAAATAAATTATCACTAACTTGGGTAGATGGGACCTTGGTTTAACATCTCCTCAGTAGGACAGTGCCATAAGACTACAAATACCACAAATACTGCACTGCAGTGTCATTGTTGGAACATGAATCCAAGCACCTGGTGTGGGGGTAGAACCCAAAGCCTCGTGATCTCCCCAGTATTAAAGCTGAGTATGCAGCTTTAGGTAAAGAATTTAAGCAGTATGTATATAGATACATTTGGTCTGCAGAGGCACATTGATGCAGTGGTTATTGTTGCTGCCTCAAAGAGCCTGTTTCAGTGTACTACTGAGATACCTTCTCATTGGTGTTTGCATGCCCTTCCTGCATCAGCAAAGATTTTTACTAAGGTCTGCAGTTTCCTTCCATATCCCCAAAACATGTCAGTAAGCATTTTGGTGAGCTTCTTAATTAGATACACGTATGCATACAATTGTGTGTGTGTGCATCTTCCAGTTAGTTAACATCCCAATTCAAAATCATTTATCTGCATTAATGCCTGGTAATTGCCATGATAACCTACAGCTCCCCAGCAGAAATGAAAATAAAGTGAGGACCGGAAAATTAAGGAATGATGCCTTAATGCAGCTATGGCATTAATAACCTTGTGTGTGTGATGATAGACAGAGAATACAGAGTTTAAGTAAAGTGACCCATCTGTAATCTGTATGTTGACTCTGCCATTGCATGTTTATATATAGTAAGTGCTTGTTTGGCATTAAACCGTGTTTGTGTTTTTTCTTGCTGTCTACATTTTTTCAGACCACGAGTTATGGAATTCATTTGTATACAGCATATAAAGAAGCAGGAGTAGATATACTTCGCTCGTTGTTTTACTGTATGTAATTCTGTTTTCTAGCTGTGTCAGAGATGTTATTTTAGGTCTCTGTCTTGGTGAATCTCTGTACCTTTCTTATATAAACCATAACATTTTACTGGCCCATTTTGCACCCTGTGCTTTCCATCATGTTTCCATCATGTTAGACATCCATAGCATGTTTTCAAGCATTGTTTAAGTAAGCGTAATCATGAAGTGTTTTACTTACTGTAGTTATTAGTTTCTGTATTTTGTAACCAAGCTGTACATTTCTCCACATAATGAATGTGACCATACCTCTCAACTTCTTAGTGCAAAAAATCTGAACAAAGCCAGCCAAAATAGAGTGACAAAGGCCCAAAAATGGGGACAGATTTTAAATATTGCTCTTATAAACTTAGAAAGTTGCTAGAGTAACACGGTTTGTGTTAACATATGTTTTCTGAAGGACATGACGTCTGAAACTCAAATGTATGTCATTATTTAGTGACTTCATTCCTAACAAAATCCAAATGATTTGCCAGAAAACCACAAATTTTATGAGAAACGGACCAAAAATATGAGGCGAAATTCTGGACAGTTGAGAGGTGTGATATATGACAGACAGTACTCTAAAATCAGGTTTTTGAGCAGGGGCATGATTTTATCTCAGTGGCTGATAAGGCCGTACTTCTTTTATTTGACATGCTTTACTGCTCTTTGTATGTCTTTTTGTCTCAAGGTTGTGGCTGGATTTAAAAAAGAATGTGTTTCATTCTGATTACTAAGCAGTCAGGGTAAATGGGATTGATGCCACTAAGGATACACTATAAATTATTGGAAAGTGCAGTTATGGCTTTTGATTGGATGCTTGGGTTGGATAATTTTTATAAAGAGCCAAGGCCTACATCCTCACACAGTAGAGGATGGATCATTTTATGGAAATGAGTAAAGAAAATAATTGAGTACTTAAATTATGTCAAAAAGTAATGAGTAGTTTTAATTTATGAGATGCCCACTATATCACTATTTTATGATGTATTATTTTTTATACTGATAAATGACTGGCAGCGTATTTGCACATTAGTTGACACATTTTTGCTAAAATTTTTGTATGTTCCAAGCAAAAATATCTATTCTAAAGAAATAGTTCATAAAACCGTGGTTTAACCTAAAGCAGTAAAACTAGAAAAATGGGATAAGAAGGGTTCAGGTCATGCCTGTGAACAAACGCACAGAAAGATGTATGCATGCCATTTGATATTAATCTTTGTTGGTTGATCGTGACGCAGAATCTGTTATAGGCTATGTGAAGATAGCTGTGTATATATTTATCATCTGTTGATTAATGTGTCTGGTTGTGCACTGTCTTGGACCTTCCTCTGTTTACATGCTCCTATGTCACTGAAGAAGAGGTTGCAGGTCTTTTATCTTTGACAAGTTTTTGATAAACTAGAAATGAGCTAGCCAGAAGATATTAGAGGTGACTAAAATTTAGATAGTGAAGGTCATTTTAGTACATGTGAAAAGTGGATTGTGTGCCTTTCTCATGTGCTTTTTTTCACAAGTAAAGACCAAGTGCTTTTCTTTCAAATTGCAGAGACCATCTCATTGACCCTGTGATTATGTAAAGAGATTGCTGTGCAATGAGTCTGGGTGTACTCACTTGTACTACACCAGTCAGATATAGAACATTGCACATGAAGATACAAGTCTGTTATAGTGCGATTGTCCCTGTCACACCCACTCATCTGGGGCTACAAGAGCAGATGACACAGAACGTGTTTAAGTGCCTAGTCCGGAAATGTGTTTCTGCTATGCTGGCAGTTACCAGGCAACCTAGCAGCTAATGCATCCTTCAAGACTTGGCATTTCTTTCACCTTTTGCAAAAATAGAAAGCATGTTGGTTTTGTTTTCAACAGATTCTCAGCAGCTCTTAAAGTGCTCCAATTTCTATCCCAGAATTATAATCTGCAGTGGAACTCTTTAGGAACTTGTATGTATTCCCACTGTCCCATCTATACCCACTAAATCTCCCATAGACTTAAGTTGAAATGCTTTCCCTTAAAATGTCAATACACCTCATATGAACTTGTCTATATTCTCCTCCTTTTTTAGTTTTTCCTTTCTTGTCTTATCTTCAGTACATCTTCAAGATTATCTCTACTAAACATACTGTATGAACAACCATCATATATTACTACCTGCTATACTTTTAATTGTATGTCTAAATCACTATGCTTATGTAAATATCTTATGCAATCATGTTATTATCTGCTATATTTTTATAAGTGAATGTGTAAATCACGATGCTCATGTAAATATCTTATGTATAGTATGTTAGCAATTGTTCAGGAGCTTTTCTCGCTGGGACTCCGCTGAAAACGGACAGCTCTGTCCAGTCGGACCTCCCCGGTAAACAAATGTAAAATAAATAAAATAAATAAATATTGTTACTCCGACTTTCAAGTTAAGCCCTGATATACCCATAATTGGTACATACTGCTTAGCAGCAGGATTTTCAAGTCACAGTTTGTAACTAGAGTCACTGCACTGTAAACATATTTTAGATTCAGTGAACAGTAGTCAAAGAAAGAGAAACAGGAATACAGGAAGTAGAAAATGCTAAGGAGTGCCCTATTTTTCAGATGAATAATAAATTTTGGGTCACGGGTGGGCTTTTTGCCACTTTAGCATTGTCTTGGTGATAATAGTTAAAGGTATAAATAATACTAGAACTCAGTGAATCCAGAATATATTTGATCTGCTATACCACTAGAGGCCAACAAAAGGGGGAGTTGAAGGCCTCACTTTATGAACTTAACACAAGAGTATGGTAGCACAGGAAGTGTTTGCAGAGCTAGATCATTGTCAAATGGGGGCTCTAGGTAGGAAAAAGGACAACCCCCATACCAATATCCCATGTTAGGGTTTAATTTAAAACTTTTCAAATTTTACAGCAAAATCACTGACAGACATTTCTTAAACAAAACATTCTCACATTGAAAACAGATTTAACATGAGTAATAGTAAACTTCTCTTGTCGTGAAACTCACATGTATTGAAAATACATCTGGAAACCAATTAAACTACAACAGACTCACTGGGATTCATACTCAAACAGCATATAGTGAGGCACTAATTAGTTGCTATGTGAAGGGCACAGGAATTCAAAAGACAGTTTAGCACATTTGCTAACAGCCTGGGACAGCTGTCCATTTCTAAGTGCAGCTAAGGGGTACTGCCTGGTGAAGTGACTTGGTCAGAGTCACAAAGTAGATACACGAAGGCTGAGGGAATCAAACCCTGCACTACAGGAAACAGCTCTTTAACAGCTCAAAGCCTTACTGTTCTGCACTGTCTGACAAACTGTTGTAATCCAACATAATGAGTTTCACACCCACATGACTGCAAAAAAAAAGACAAGTTAAATTAAAAACATATTCATAGTCAAAATAGTAACAGTAAACTTGAGGACTTCATGCTGTTATTCACAACCAGATAAATGCATTTAACCCAATAATAAACATTCTATCACAAGGAAACTCAGGATTATACCCAAAGAACATGGCTCACAGGCTGATGCTCCAGTTTACTATAACTGATTCCTTCCTTTACACCATAACTACTCTGGAATGAAGCTATCGAGCATTTACATAATACACACACACATACACATCCGTCACTTACACCCATGTTGTATGGCTGTAGATCTCAGATATCTGCTAGAGATTAAGCGGATGAATACATTCTTAAATAATGGCCCAGAAAGCGGCAGTTAGTGTTGTCGCTTCACAGCAAGAGGTTCTCCGGTTCGATTCTCGACTGGAGTGCATTTTGTGCAGAGTCTGTATGTCCTCCCTGCCATCGCATGGATTTCCTCCAGGTGCTCCGATTTCCTCCCACATTCCAAAGACATGCATTAGGTGGCCTGGACACTCTAACTTGTCTATAAGTGAGAGTGAGTGATGTGAATGAATTACCGTGGCAGAGCTAGCCACCCGGCAGTGTAAATCTTGGCTCGAGATGATTGTCACTGCGTAAGTGACACCCCAACCTCATGCGCAAAATGGGAAAAGGTGTTGAGGATGGATGGATGGATGGAAATATATCTCAGCTCACTGCTATCAGAATCTTATACTTCAAACCACTGCAACTTCCCTCTGCCCTTTCAACTTCTTAGCTCAATAGTCAGAAAAAACAAAATCAGGAACAGATTTCACATATTTCTCTTATATTAGAAAATTGCTAGAACAACAAGCTTTGCATTTGCAAGCATTTTCTGAAGGATGCAAAGTCTAAAATGCACATGCATGCCTATCATATTTACTGAACTGCAATCCAAAACAAACTTGCCAGAAAGCCACACATTTTACAGTGAACAGATCAGACTACTTATTAGCTTCTTTGCTCAAGAATTCTGGACAAAGGACGTACACTCATACATGCGCGTGCACACACACACACACACACACACACACACACACACACACACACACACACACACACACACACACACACAGACACACACACACACAAACTCATTCTTTCTTGCAGGACCATCTCAGACCATTTCCAGTTGCAAGCTTAAAAGATAGGTATGGAGCTTTTTCCTGTTTGAAAGTTTAAAAGATCCCTGATAGCTTATCGTGCCATTACCAAAAACTGCTGCTGATAGTCCCCTGCATAGTTACCAGCTTAGTGCTGTCAGTTCCTTGTGTGCCATACTGCCATTAACATAGCACTACTGACAGTTCCTTTTGTGCCATTAGTTCCTACCAAGCTGTAATGAGCAAAAAATATATATATTCCTGTTGGACTATGCAGTTGGATATTCATCTTCTGTACTGAATAAAAAGGCAAATTCATCTTATATGTTGAATAAAAAGACCACCATTCCTGTTTTGTGTGTGTGTGTGTGTGTGTGTGTGTGTGTGTGTGTGTGTGTGTGTGTGTGTGTTTGTGTGTGTCCACGCACATGTGCATGTGTGTGTGTGTGTGTGTGTGTGTGTGTGTGTGTGTGTGTGTGTGTGTGTGTGTGAGCATGTACTTGTGTATGTATGCCATCACAGAAGATGGAAATCATGCCTGCAATTTCATTTTCTTTAATCATAACTCTGACTGGTTTAAAAAGACCACAATGTTTTGCTAAAGGAAGTCTCTGATTGGCTCAAAAGCTCTACATTTCAGCTAAAGAAAGAGAAGAAGCTGGGACAGTCCACTGGACACAGATGTCCATTTCTATGTTCAGCCCAGCACAGCTGAGCAGATCCAGATAATTGGTGTTGGGGTTTGGAAGATTTTTTTAATTTTCTTTCTCTAAAAATCTACTGCCAATCATTAGCGGACCGGAGTTCCGTTGTGGCGACCCCTAACCAAGAAAAGCTGAAAGAAGAACATTTTTTGGGTGTAGGGGGCTTCCCAGCCAGCACCAGGCCCTAGGCAACTGCCTAGGTCTCCTAGTGTTGGATCAGGCCATGAGCATTTGTATGCCTACTCTAAGGTTAAGCATAGTCCTGTTGTGATAATGTTGATTACTGATAGGGTAACTGTGGTAGCATGCACTTCATAGTCACTGTGGTCACCTTCATATTATGTAACGTTAGAAGTTGTCAGTGGCTGGGTCTGCTCATCTGTATTAGTGATGTCCAACTGAATGTGATCTGCATTCCTGATGCATACTAATTCATCAATAACAAGATTTGGTCTGATTTCTTGATACCTGCAATCTTACAAATGAATGGTGTGTGTGTGTGTGTGTGTGTGTGTGTGTGTGTGTGTGTGTGTGTGTGTGTGTGTGTGTGTGTGTGTGTGTGTGTGCACAGCCATGCGTGTCTTGCAAGGTGCAGCATAAGTTATAAATCAATGGTATATTTGGTATTAGACTCTTTTCATGAAAGGACCAAATATCATTTCAAGAACCATCCTAAGACTATGGCTGGGGAGAGTGCTCTGCTGCCTTCTGTATTGTGTCACTAGGATTTAAGAATTATTGTATCTGACAATCTGATACTGGATGCCAGGGTATCAGCTGTTGAAAGAAATGTTTATTGCTTTAGTCTTGTTCCTCCTGAATTGCCTTAGTGCTTCCTGTCATTATGCATGGATTTCTGACAAGCTTTGCCAGTGCTAGATGATACAAATCATGGACCTAAATACTTAAATCTTCTTTCGGCTTTTCCCGGTTAGGGGTCGCCTCAGCGGAACTCCGGTCCGCTAATGATTGGCAGTAGATTTTTACAGTGCCGAGGTGCCAGCTCGACGCCCAACCTTCAACGAAGGCACACCCATTCACGCATATCTTTTGAATGCCACTCGACCGCGGTGAGGACATGCAGACACCACACAGAAGGTGCTGCAGCCTAGAATCGAATGGGAGAACCTCTTGCTGTGAGGCGACAACGCTACCGCTGCACCACCCATATTGGAAAATATACTCTGGTGACTTAGTTTAACTAGTGGTCATTACATGATATAAAGTGTAAGTGGCTGCTGACTCTAAAGATCTCCATATTTTTTATTAACTAGTTTGTAATCTTCAGTCTTCAGGAGGGATACTTTTCACCTTCACAGGGTAGAGCTACAGCTGTAATTTTGTGCCTTTTATTCTATTGCAAATGTCCTCTGAAATTCAAAGTAAGATATGTGAGGAGTGTGAACATGCAGAGATACTGACAGGTGATGCAAAGACTAATGAATTTTCCCAGGTGCTGCAGTTACAACCTATGCAACTGTCCCTTCCACTCTTCTGCCCCACCCTTTCTTCCATCTTTCCTAGGTATCTGTGACCAAACCCCCCCTCTCTTGATGTATTTTCCACCATTCTGTCTTGCACTGTGTTCTCTGTCCTATCATTACTTGAGTGAAAATTCATTTACTTACATCAATCTTGAATCCCTTTTCAACTGCCACTTATGTCTTCTTATTGCCATCTTTCATTTCTGTTTAATTCCACCTCACCAATTGCCCTTGGGCAATTTCCAGTGGGACTATAGGATTTACTTTACTGCAGATCATGAAAGTACAGTTGGTCAAAATATGATTCACAGAATCTGTTTCACTGAAATGCTCAATACTGGAAGACTCATGAGCAGGGAAAATCCTTAACTACCCAGATGTGGGGGAATGGCCTGCATTAGCCAACTAAATATAGCTTACTCTGATGTTGTAACACCTCAACTAAGCTGTATTCTAAGGGGTGAGGTTTTTTGTTTAAGTAATTTAGCAGACATGGAATTATGACTGATTTATTTGCCAAAATCCCATGATTCTATACTGACAACATGTTCCCCATTGTTCTTCTGTTATTCAGTGTAGATAACATAAACATTTTATTTAACTATCAGCCTAATCTCCATTTCTGTGTATGTTCACCAAAAGTGGACACAACAGTCTCTATGTGCTCTTTTTAACTGCTAGCAGAATGAAAAGATTACTTCAGCCTGTTTTGAATTCAGATCCTTTTATGAGGCAGTATCTTGTTGGCCTTTGCATGTCACTCTGCGTGAATCAGTTAAGGTATGATTATAATCAACAGATTCTAATTTTTCCTCTCTCTTTCCCCAGGTTACTCCCTCCTGATGTATATGATTTCCCTGGATTTACTAAGAGGTTGTGTATCTACGGTACTTATAAGCCTCATTGGGTCTTAACTGGGTAGTAACCCAACTGTCTGTGATCTCTGCACTAAGCCACCTTTTATTCCTCTCCCTTCCACCCTATTGGTTCATTCATCACTGTATCCTATCCAGCACTAGCAGCTCCCGTTGGAAGAGGAGAATTGAGTGGAGGTAGTTCATCACTGATGGTGCCTTGGATTTATCAGATGTGGACCTACTCTCTATACCCATTTGTCTGTGTATACACCTTGCTACACCATGCTGTAGTAGTGGTATGGATCCCTTAATATACCCCTTTGCATGGCTAAAGTGCATGTGCTCCTTTAATGGTGTTATGCTTTCCCAGATTGCATGTGCAGAGCTGCACTTCTGACCCCACAATGCACACTGACAGAACCCCTGTTATAGGTCTCAGCCAATGCCCTCTCCTTGGTATGGTTGAGCCTGCATTTGCCAGTCAGTTCCATCCCTCCCCCACTGGTATCTCCAGTACTCAGGTTGATATTCAAATCCAGATTAGCCAGGAGGCAGTCAGGGCTCCAGCCTTTTATACAATGGAATCAAGTCTCCCCTCTGTATCTGTAAACATACTAATCTTATGGATCAACTCCAGCTTAATAAAAGGAATCTTCTTTCTCTTAAGTCAAATATTTAATAGCTAAAAATTTTAATCCTTCTGAAACCTTCTTCTGCCTCCTAGCATGGACGGGGTTCATAATGCAGAAAGCTGTTGACACATCTGACATAGCTTTGGTAAACCGAGATGTCTGCTTCTAGAAAATTTCATTACCTAAAGAAATGACAGTCTTTATCACTTTTTATAAAACCTCCACAAATTAAAGTAAAATGATTTCTTCTGTAACTGATGTTCACTCATTTCAGCTGATATTTTGTCTGTGGAGATAGTTGACTTGTTAAAATGATTGAGAGTTTAAATGCTCCATTATTTATATAATTCTTTCTTGACCTGAATGAATCTGTGGCATTTAATTGCTATCACCCGTTAAGACAGCCACCATGGCTGGCATAATAAAAGTACCAAAAATGCTGAGCACATTCAGGAAATTTAATGATCCAGTTTATTTTTTTACATATCTAAAATAAGTTGGTTATATTTGGCTTGGAAAGATTGGTAACACTTTGAGTTAATTTATATCATTTGTTTTTAATAAGACATTGAGGGAGATAAGGGTGTAATAATATATACTGGAGAGGAACTAGCAGAAAGCATGCCTAGACTGTGACACAATTAAACTGATGGTCCACAATATAATATGTCAGTTAACAAGCACCTATGATAAGAAATCATCTGTATCAGTGAAACTTTTTGTTGCACAGAACTGGCTAGAATAGTTCTTCTGAAATGAAAACAAATGGGGCACGTTATTTTTTCTCCTAGTTAGGTAGCCAGATGAAAAGTGTAGTACATTTACTCAATGCATGTGCACATTTTTTTCTTAGGCAAACATACCACATCAGGTCAATTTTCTGCAAACATCATTTGGGGGAATACCATGTATGAGTTCAGCCCATCCCAAATCACTGAGATCTTGAAACTGTGTGCAGACTTTTGAAAGAAAGTAACTAATTTAATTCAGAACAAGTGTACTTTTTAAGGTTTGTCACTAAGATTACGTTATACTTAGTCAGAACATAGTAGGGGTCACTGAAGAGTGGATGTTTCCAGGCTTCCTACCAAAGGCAGTGATGCAGATTCTAAGTATTCCTTCCATGAACCACAGTGTTCGAAAAATAAATACATTTTTTTCTCTGCCCTCCCCTAACCTCTGTGAAAATAATGAAAAAGTAGTTGTATTGTAGATGATTGACCATTAAAAACTAATACTTAAAGTGTAAACACATATGAAAAACTTTTTCATCGAAAAAGTGGTCTCTTCTTTAAAATAAGTATTAGTTTTTAATATATGCATTTTTTTAATATATATATAATTTTTAATACTTTTAATAAAGTCTCATGTGCATTTTCAGTATATTATTTTGTATGCTTTTATATTTCTACCACTTTCTTTAAGGAAATGTGTTTATGTGGCTTTAAGTAAAAATATCATGCGACCAGTCACTGGCTGTTTTGCAGCACTTCTAGAATATAAAATGATGCTTAAATGAAACATTGTTTCACCTGACGAAGTGGGGTACACACCTATCAAAGCGCTAGTGTTGTTTTGTGTTTGGATGCCGTCTGTTCTGGAATAAACTACTTTGAAACTGGAATCTGCAGCCTGCTCCTGGTCTTTCTTTGGTTTGTTTACATTTATATATAGATGTATATAGTGTTGATGATATGTATATATATATATATATATATATATATATATATATATATATATATATATACTCTAAGGTTACTAGCAAATCTATTAAATAATAGGAGTTGAATGCTAAATTATACTAATACAAAGCACAAAGGTCGTAGTGTCAATGTTCAGTGGTTCACTGTCTACCCATTATGTCACGTTATAGACTAAGCCACAACACCAGTCTCATTCTGTATGACAGAAGTCTTCACTTTCTTAGCAAAGTCAATTTTTATATCATAAAAATATGGCATTCCACATATGGCAGTTAAGGTTAGTATCATGATTTTTAAGCTCATGGGACTATTCCTCCAAAAGCCCACTTTCTAAAGAGATCTTCTTAGGCACTCTGGATTGTGTCTCTTGGGGTCCATTTGGCCTGGAGGTATATCAGATATATGCATAGTAGGTAACTTTACTTACTTGCTGTTGTCTTTTATCTTGAACTGTAAGGCATTCTCACTTAAGTCCATTCTCAGGTAATTAAAGTAGGCAATAATTACTGCTGGTGTAATTTCTAAGCCCATCGTCAGTCTTGGGGCATGGCATTAGTCATCTGAATTTTTTGGCCATTCTGGAATGTTCATTAGTGTTCTGTCCTTTTTGTGGTACTTCTGTTTTACATCAGAACGAGGAAGTAGTATAACTTTAGTCATCAGTCATGGAAGGGGTAGAGTCTGCCTCCCACCTTTCTTTACGTGCGACATAGGTCAGTTATCTGTCCTCAGGCAGGGCATCTAATATCTAGCATTTTTTAGGTATGGTATTGATAGGGTATCTCTTCCATGGCTTGGACCCAATTGTTTGATACTTCATTAAAATATGTCTGCCTTACAATAGAGTCAATGTCTTCAGATAGCCGGGCACATTAAAAAGGGTATCAGATATATACAGCAGAGGCCCATTTATCAGCTCTACAGTCATGTACTGGCATATTCTTCTTAGTATTCAAATTTACTGTTACCTGTCATTCATATTCTGAAATAACTTTTTTGTATATCTCCTGAAAGTTGGTTTTACTAAACTTGGACATAACCTGTAGGTCTAATTTATACAAAACATTACTGTCTCTGTGTTAATCGGGGCATGAACTGTGTTTTGATACACAAAAAGAGAAGTTATCTGTTTAGTGGTGCAGAGTCATTCAATTAAGGTATGTGGCTTGAATGGCTTTCTTAAATGTTTGCACAAACCGGATAGCTAACCTATTTGTGTTCATATAATGGGAAGTAAATGGGAAATGTTTACTGCCATTTCTATTAGCAAATGTTTTGAATTCTTCAGGAATAAACTGTTATCCAGTGTCGATGCAATTTTCTTCAGGCAAGCTGTTTTGTACAAAAAATTGTGTGTGACATTATAGTTGTCTAGTGTGAAGTAGAAGCATCTGTGCAAGCATGTGGCCATTTAGCAGGTGCATCTACAGCAATTATAATCAGAGTCTTTGCGTAGACCTGCAATGTCAGTGTGAATCATCTGCTATGGCAGTAGTGATGGCCATACCTAAGGGTGTAAGGGTGACAAGTTCTCCTTTTACCCCAACCTCCGTCTCTTACACTACCCATCTAAACTCAACAAATGTGACCTAACTCCCTTCCTACCACTTCCCTTCAAAACTGAAAAAGACCACTCCCAAAAACCTTAACATGGCACCTTCACCTTCTGGCCTCCAGCGCTACAAACACACCTATGTCAGACTCTTCCAGACCTTCTCACTCTCTACCATCTGATCCTACACCTTACTTCAGAGAAATCTTATCCAAGTCTGTAAAAAAACAAACATCCTAGAAAAAACTTGATTGTAAGAATACCCCAAATCCCTATAGTTTACCACCTGACTTTTTAAAATGGCAGCCAAGCCAGTGAAAAAACCACTTGCCCTCATGTAAAACCTCTGAATCTCATCACGACTAATTCCTACCCATTCAAACATTCTTTTATAATCCCCATTCTTAAAAAAAGCTGCATCATTATTCCCGGAAGAATTCTGGCCAGCATCTATACTATGCCATATAACCAAGGCAACTGAAAAAATAATCTATAACCAAGGAGTGACCATCTAAATAAATATATCTTACTGACTCACAAAGTGACTTCAGAAATTGCTGCAGTAACCTCACTGCTATTTACACACTCACTGACAAAACACATTTATCCAAGGAAAAAGGACATTTGACTGGAATTTTATTTATGCAGCTATGCAGAGCCTTCAAGACTGTAATTCAGGATATATTACTAAAGCTTACATCAGTTGAATTTGGTGTCAGCACAGTGCAGTGGTTCAGCAACTATCTGGAAAGTAGAACATTTATAGAGCAATTTGGTAACATTACCACAGTAGTATGCACCTTTTCATCAGGCATCCCCAGAGCTCTGTTCTTGGATCAGTCTTTTTCTAGCTGTTCATCACTGACATTAATACTTTTACTCCAGCATTATAATCATTCACAAAGGTTCTTGGACAGGCTTTAATATGCTATCGAATTGGCTTTCATACAACCCACTCACCTACTCCTTAAAGATTATGTAAAACTAACCCTGTAAAAGTAAGTCCTAGAACAATAAACTAATTCACTCAGTTGTGGAATATAAGTCCCACAGCTTTATTCTTGATTCTGCACCGTCTTTCAAAAACACATACATTTGACTGCATAGCTAATGTTACTGCACAATTAAAAGACATTTACCTTATCAGTAACCATCCTATCCCTGATGCCAGAAACGCCCTGGCAAAGTCTAATTTCTAGACTAATTGGCTACCTATCATGGCCTGCTACACTCTTCTACTACTATCTTCTCTCATATTTACGATACTAATTAGTGGTTTATGCCCCTCCCACAAGAGTAAATTTAATTTAGATCCTCTCCATACCCCTTATGACAGCAGGATGACTAACTAAAAAAGCTTAAAATTATCCCTGCCAACTGGAACCATCACCCCTCAGTCCTTAAGAAGTATCACTAAGTACAAAGAGTTCAGTAAAAAGCTACATGGACATCTAGACACCACATACAAATATATGTGCTTTAAAGGTAAAATCAAAGGACAATTAATTTATATCTAAGTGGTACTTTTTTATACATGTAAATAGCCATTTTGATAACTATCACTGTAGACAGTTTCTGTTGTTTTTCTTTGTTATCTCAGTTAGGGTTGCCACAGCGGATCACCTGTTTCCATTTCTTCCTGTCCTCTGCATCATGCTCTTAAACACCAACCGCCTACATGTCCTCTCTCACCACATCCATAAACCTTATCTTAGGCCTTCCTCTTTTCCTCTTACCTGGCAGCTCCATCCTTTTCCCAATATACCCAGCATCCCTCCTTAGCACATGTCCAAACCAACTTAATCTCGCCTCTCTTGCTTTGTGAAGGGTGGCCTAATGGTTAAGGTGTTTGCCTTGCAAACACAAGATTCAGAGTTTGAGTCTCACAAGAGATAATTAGCTAGGCTTAAAATGGCTCGCAAGGGCAGTTAGCTTAGTACTAATCTATGAACTGTCCAACCTGAGCTGACCCTCTAATATACTGATTCCTAATCTTGTCCATCCTAGTCACACCCAGTGCAAATCTTAACATCTTTAACTCTGCCACATCCAGCTCTGACTGGAACAGCCGAAAGAGGAAGATCACAGTTAGTCATTACTAAATACTGCCCGTATCTGTGTTTTTTTAGTATGGTTCTCTACAATCTTGTTACAATTTTGTTAAAAATGAATGTTCTCTATAATGTTGAGACTCTGGTATATCATTCAATATCTGATTAAATTAAGCATGTTTCCCACATTAATATGTTTATTCAGAGTACTGTCTGATGTACTTGCTTTATAATACATAGATTTTGAATGCTTTTCACTAAAAGGATTTTTATTAATATGGTGCATGATGTCATGGTTTTGTAACTTTTGCAGTTATAACACTCAGGTCATGGCTGAAAATGGTACCCAGCCAGCCCATCTACTTGGTTAACAAATTCCTGTAAGTAAGAATGATCATAGTAGCGCATTGTGCAGCATTTAACATCTGATACCAGTTCTTGCTAAACTGCTAATTTGCTTTTTCCCCTGTCTAGCAACCATGAAGATGTAAGCTAGGTCTTTCAGTTTCATACTCAAAATGTCTCCTATAGTAGTGCTTAACAATTTGGTATGTATGGTGGAAGGAATTGCCACAATAAAATTATACTGTTCAGTCTACTGACATACAGATATTTTAGCCATTTCTAATGCACATATTGGGCACAATGATTTATTTATTTATTTGTTTGTTTATTTATTTATTCATTGTTATTTTGATATTTGTTAACCAGGATAAGTCCAACTGGGCAGAGGCCCCTTTTCAGTGGAGGCCTGAGGAGAAAAGCTACAAACTAAAAAGTAAATATGAGAACATAAAAACAAACAAAGTTGATTTTAAACATATGAAAACTGGGAAAAATACAAATAATAGCAAAACATAAACAACGTACTTGAAAGCAAAAATCTTAAAAGCAAATTAATTTTACCACAGAAATATATTGCTAGAATTAGAAGACAAGGTAAAGGAGTAAGGCAGAATGTGACAGGATGAGTAATATGGTGCAGGAGATAATGCTGAGGATGTAGGAAAGAATAGATGGGTAAGGTGTGAAGGAGGTCTGTAGAACAGAGTACAAAGTAGGAGAGGGAAGAAAGAAAGATGTTGCTGGAAGGTTAGGCAGGATTAAGACTGGAGCAGAGCCTTGAGTTCAGGAGTCTTTCTTTAAATGCTTTCTTAAAATTGAGTTTGCTTGGTATTGTTCTGATGGTTAAAGGAATTTTGTTCCAGGCCAAGGCTACTATATAGCTGTATAGGCCATAGCCTATTGTTCTTTTAGACTTGTAGATTTCTAACAAAAGCTGGCCAGAGCTCCAGAGAGAGTGATTGGGAGTGTAGTAAACGATGACAGATGGGATGGCTGAGCAGGAAATACATTTGTTAATAATGGCGTGAGTAAGGAGTGGCTGAGAGAGGAAGAGCTGGTGAAGCAGCTCAAGCCAGTTTAAGTGTTTTAGACAGAGGCAGTGTTGTGTGGTAGGGTTGATTTACAGCTAAACCAGCAATTTTGTTGTAGCAGTGCTCCAATTTTATTTTTAGGATGAATTGTAAGTTGGTTAAGATAGGGAAGGCATAGAGTAGGTTGGGAAGAAGATAAGCATTAATAAGGAACAGTCTGGAGTTATTGGTAAGAATTTTTTTAGTTCTGTAAAACATACCAGGTTTTTGGTGGGGTTTTTTATGCAGTTTTGAACATGTAGATCAAATTTACATTGATCTTCAATAATTATGCCCAGGAGTTTGGTATGAGTCACAACTTCTATTAAGGTGGTGTCAAGAGATGTAATAGTGAATGATGATTTCAGGTGGGAGTGAGATTTTGGAGAAACATATGTTTATGGTTAAGCATGGGTCGATTGTCAATTAGCCGCCTTTCAGTGAAATTAAATGATTTTGGGTTATGTTTGAAGGTGTAAAGAGTTGTCAGATGATAAGATGATAGTGGAGTCATCAGTATATTGTGTAAGTGAGGACTGTGAGCAGGATGACTGAAGGCAGTTGGTGAAGATGTTAAATAATATTGGTCCAAGAATGGAGTATTGTAATACTTCAGTATTAACAGGGAGGAAGTGTGAGAAGGAAGAGAGCCACTTAACGGACTATTGTTTAGTAAGGTATCTAGAAAACCAGTTGAAAGTGGAGTTAGAGAAACCAAGAGCAGACATTTTAGTGAGAAGCTTGGGGTGAGAGACTGTGTTGAAGGCTTTGTAGGGGTCCAAAAATAGGCAGGATACCAGGTTATTATTTTCTCTGGCTTTAATAATAGTGTGGGGAAATGAGACTAGAGCAGTAGTTATGCTGTGGTTAGGAAGAAAACCATGTTGGGGTGAAGAGAGTAGATTTTCTTTTAAAATATGTTCAATAAGTTGCTTTTGTATGAATTTTTCAAGTGTTTTGAGAGGGAGGACAGAACTGATATAGGCCTATAGTTTGTGAATTCAGTGGAGTGTCCTCCTTTGTGAAGTGTAATAGTAAAAAAATGTTTGCAGATAGAAGGGACTATGGATTCTTGAATAAATCTGTTAATTAGAATGGAGACTGGGTAGGCTGTTGCATTAGTTCCAAGTTTAAGGAATACTGCTGGTAGATTGTCAGCAGAGAGAGAACAGGGCTTTAATTTGGTCAGTAAATATTTAATATAGGCAGTGGGGACAGGTTTGAAAGAAAAAAATAGGTATGTTGTTGGGGGGGGTGGTGAGAGGGAAGTGTAAGGTTGAAATTGTGACCATTTTGGGTTAGATTGTTTATGGAGTCTATAAAATAGGAATTGAAGTTAGTGGTAGTTTCAAAAGGGAATTATTTGGGAATGAGTTTGGTATGCTGGGAGAACCAGGGTTAAGAATCTTGCTATTGGTGTTCCAGAAATTTTTAGGAGTATTTTGATGGTTTATCTGAGATTTTAAATAGAATTTTTTTGTCATCATTGACATGTTTTTTGGTGAGGTTTCAAAGTTGTCTGTAGTTTCGCAGGTAATTGGGAGACTTGAATTTTAACCAGTTGTTTTCCATGTAATATCCCTTTAGTGCACTACGGCACGGGTGGAATGAGTAAGCCAAGGTGCATCTTGAGATTTCACTCTAATTTTGCATAGGGGAGTTAGGGAATTGAGAACATCCAGGAAAATATGGTTACATTTTATAACAGCATCTTCAGGTGGTAGGATAAGGAGGAAGGACCAATTTATGCAAGTGAGTGTGTTGTTAAATACATGAGTTAAAGTCGCTGAGACAGTGGCACTCTTTGTATTTGTGTTGCCTAATATAATGAAGAGATAACCTTTGAACACAGGTTGGCAGGTGGTCACTGATTGAATCTGGGAGTACTTCAGGGTTGTGATAAAAGTTTGGGTTGGATATTAGAATCCAGTCAAGGATTGAGCTAGTACCAGTGGATTTTTTGTAGCAGGTAAAGGTGGAAAATAGTTGAGTGAAGCCATGAAGATTAATACTTGAGGTAGGGAAGTCAGTGGTCAAGGTTCGCCAGTAGATATTGACATCATCTAGAATTATTGTTTCATTCAAAATATGGTAGGCAAACCAGAAGATAACATTTTCTTGGATGGAGATATTATTCCCTGGGCAGATATAGATGCCAGCAATGCAAAGCTTTTTGTGGTTGTTTAGTTTGCAGTTGGCTAGTATGAGTTCAGCAGTGTGAAAGTTAGGGAGTGACACAGACAGTGGAGAAAGGTTAAGATGGGTTTAGTATAATATTGCTACACCATCAGCTTTTTTTATGCAGCTTATCAGAATGGAAGATATTGTAGCCAGGAGGGAGAATTTCAGTATCTGTGTTGTGAGGTTTCATCCAGGTTTCAGTGAGAATTACTATGTCCAGAGAGTAATGAGCAATCCATGAGCAAAATTCATTGACTTTGTTGAGAAGACTATAAATGTCCATAGAGATAATAGTTAAGCTCTTGGTGGATAGTTTAGAATATGTCATCTTTGGAGATGTGAGGATGGTGTTAAGTATGGGAGAGGTGTTGGGGCCAGGGTTAGGGTGAATATCTCCACATAAGAATAAATTATTGGAGGTGCATTGCAGTGCAAGAATCTTGAAGTTATTAATAAGGTATCTAATCCTGTTTTTTTGAGGACAGGGGTTGGGGACAAGTAGTTTGTATTTGTGCATGAAAAAGTGCAATAGGTTAACTAGATAAGGTAATGTATTATTGTGACATAGTAGGGTTTGTCCCAGTTTGGCAGTGGGTGAGTAAGAGTAGGTGATACATCAATGGGGGGAGATATTTGTTTTATAGCAGGTAAAGAGATATAGTAGGAGGAAAGGAGGAAAGACATAGATGGAAATCATGTTTGGGAGGGAGGTAAAAAAGGTCTGAAGAATGACAGAGAAGGACAGAGAAACCTAAAATGGCAGGTATTAAAATGAGTTAGTCAAAATCAAGTAGGTCATCAGAGTGACAGAGAAGGGTGGTGATAAAAAAGCTAATGAAAACAAAGTACAAGGAGGCAAGAGAAAGGAAAAGGTTTTACAGTGTGCACACACACACACACACACACACACACACACACACACACACACACACACACACACACACACACACATTTCTTCTCCTACATGCATATACACAGATGCACACACTGTACAGTTCTAACCTGATTAGAAAGTACTGTTCACAGCAATAGGATGCAACTGAACCTTCACTGCTTAGCTAGTATCTTGCATGTTATGGACATCTCTGACTTACCCATCTATACAAAGTCTGAGCTGAAGTACTAATTTGTGAAATGTAGGTGCCTAATTAACACTGTCTGTGCCCACATATTGCATTATTTGCATGTGGCAAACTATTCAACTAAAAGGGTCCCTACTAATTATTTGAAAGTTTTAAAGTTTGAACGTCATATGGTCAACACCATATGATCGAACTTTAAAACGTCTGAAGGTGGAAAGCAATGGCTCTGTATGGCGCAGAATGCGAAAATTTCCCTTTTCTGCATTGAAGTGCAATCCCGGAGTTGGTATATTTAAGTGTGGGGGGAGTGCAGGGTTATTTTTTTTTTAAATGTTTTATTATATTTTCAATGTTTCAAACTTCGCTCATATGTTGTCAGACATATGAGGTTCGAAGTTTTGAAACTTTGAATATATAATATAGACCCAACTAAAATACCTTATGCACTGAAGCACATGACTTCTCCATGAAGTGCTATCCTGTTGTGTACTGTGCAAAACTGCACTAGCGATTTGTCTAATGTGCAGTTTGCCTATGAATTACCCCCAGTATTTCTGCACTTTCTAACCTCTGTAATTTTAACTCTACCTTAGGCCTAAGAGACATCTGGTATGTTATGAGCTTTATTTAACTTTTTTCGGGTTTTTCAGATTTCAAATTTATTATTTCTAAAGGCTGCATAGTTTATTTCCTTCAAGAAAAAGAAAAAGAAAAACATGACAAAAATCTAAATCCAATATATATTACAGCCTACCTAAAATAATTTAAGCCACTTGTAAAATGTGCATACCAAAATGTACAAGGACCATTTTAAATTATGATTTAGACAATATTAAAACTATTTTTTATTTTTATGTATTAGATGTTGTATAATGAGCTCTCTCAAGAGGATGTAGTAGTTAAACATTTCATAAAAGATCTTGAAGAAATAATGTTTTCTGATGGAAAACATATGTAAATCTACCACGATATATCAAGACTGATTTCTAAGATAGATTTTTGAGACAGTTTATATAATTTACCATGATATGTATTATATGATTGAGCGGGAATAAGTAAAAAAAATAGTGATTTATCACAGTCAGCTTATAGGAGCTATTCTTACAACAGTATGAATATGAATGCACAGTTAAACTAGTCCAGCAAAGGCAGTAAAAATGCATTTCCTAGCATCTTTGTAGTGTCAGTAGATAAAGCTGATGTAATATTAAAATATTCCTTGATGTACTTATGAGCAAATACTATCTATATTTTATTAAGATTTCAAATTTATACCAATAAAAGTACCGGGATAGGTACTTTCTTTAGTCAACACTTTGTCCTACCTTATTCTTATTCACCATACCCTTCAAGGTTTTCACCTGCCACAACAGGATTTTGGCTGTAACCTTGACATTGCTGTTTTGGGATAACATATATAGTATTTTAATGGAATGCAGTTTCCTTCATGTTTTCTGTATCTGTTTCTTCTAAGTTGCCATATCTACTGTCTGCCAAATAGTGGTAGTACACCCCTATTCAGTGCAAACAAATCTAGCATCTCTCTTTACCGTTGTATGTCACTGACATATTCATTTTACCTTCATAGTACACACTCTCACCTGTATACATACATACATATTTAACTTCACTGCTGTTTCTTTCAGTGGCATCTTTGGGATCACTTTATTACAGTCCAAACAGAAACTATAGATGAAGCTGTCTCTGCAGCTAGTTCTTTTCTTAACTTTTCCTTGTTGTACTTGGGATGACCAAATGAATTTGCTGTTATTTTCAGATAGAACTATAATTTCATATGGAGATAGTCATCTTTTGTTTGAATATGCATTCATGTAGTATGGTCTTTCATAATACATTTCTTGCATTCATTTTCTTTAAACAGTAATTACTGGGTTAGTTTGATATATCTAAAGTCTCAAAGGAAGCATGCTTGCTGACAAAGTCTGGTAGCCACCTTATTAGCATTGCATTATATTATGTTCTGCTGACATTCAGAAACATCCCTTTCTACCATTATCTTTGATTCTGATTCGTTTGCAGCATGGGCTAATGCTATTTATTTATTTTTTTTTAGTAACCCTTTTATATTCTTTCAGAATACATGTTGTTGTTGTCTTTTGGCTTTTCCCGGTTAGGGGTCGCCACAGCGGAACTCCAGTCCGCTAATGATTGGCAGTTGATTTTCACGAACGCCGAGGTGCCAGCTCGATGTTCAACCTTCAATGAAGGCATGCCCATTTACGCATGTCTTTCAAACGCCCACCCAACTGCGGGGATGACATGCAGACTCCACACAGAAGGCATTCCAGCCGGGAATCGAATGGGAGAACCTTTTGCTGTGAGGCAACAATGCTACCGCTGCACCACCGCAGAAGTATTCTTTCCGAATACACACTGAATACATATTTGTCATTTAATACATCAGAGTGCCAACTTCAAAACTGACAAAATTCTTTTAGAACACTTTGCCTTACATATAAAACTATATGCAATTACTCTACTCCTCCTTTTAGTCAGAGATTGGCCATCAAAGAAACACCATCCCACCTCCAGTTAAAAGCCACTGCTACCCCAGTACTGACGTGCCCCAATAATTCACTCCCATTCAGTAGAACATGACTTTTCCATACTGCTGCTAAACTACAAAACTCCTTCCCTGCTGAACTCTGCAAAATGTCTATCAACAGTAAATACAGAGAAAAATTATTAATCCTTTTTTGGAAAGAAAGTCACTTGTACCTTCTTCATTCATCTAGCAGTAAATCAAACTAACTTAAGAAAACTCGGAACACTAACAATGTTCATCTTCCCTTCTGTCCTTAACAAAATGTCCTCTTCTTAGAATAACTATACCCCTCCCCAATCCCCTCTTGAGTCTATAACATGCATTATATACAGTTTCTAACTAACAAATGCATAAAAATTGCCACAGTAAAGGGGCGTCTTAAGCTCATTAAGGCTATCCAGGTAAACAAATGGAAATAAATAAATAAAACTTTACTGTTTCTACTCTCTGTAAATCATACTGCACTTAATTGACCAACACATACAGTGACTCATACTACAAGCTCAGTGTATAACTTCAAATCCTGTGCAGTAAACACATTTTCTTTCAAATTTCACCCGTTATATAGGCTCTACAAAGACTCAAGTCAAAACATTATTCACAAAAACAGAGTGATCGTCTTTCAACATCTACAAAGTCACTCTGCTCTTTGTTTATCATGCAATAACTGGACCATATGTTAAAGGTCTACTTTCTGTATTGTTCTAGAGTAATAACACTGCAGTACTGTTACCCTCCATTTTCTAATATTTAAGTTGTCTTGTGATTTTTTTCTTCCTGTCTGGTGATAGTTACACTCACTGAGGCCCTTTCTCTCAGAACACCTTACTTTCATCCTGTACAGCTCTCCGCAGTCTACGTAGCACTGCCTTAAACTAGTACACACACTTAAACTGCCAAAGCAAATAAAGGAAATTGACACCTCAACATGCATGGATGTAAAACTATTCTCCATTTACCAGAAATATTTTAGATGTAATAGAAATTTGGCTTAAAGTACATGGCATAATAGAGAAGATCACTGCAGCATGATATTTGTACTTCATCGGGACAGAATTAATACTTCTGCAGGGAGAGTAGATATTTTGAACAAAGAAACCTTACTTTATTCAGTTCATTAATACCAAAGGCCACCCTCCTAAAAAAGGGAATGTATAATCATGTGTCTACAATTTATATGTTATGTATACTGCCAAAATATTCCCATGTTATTTTGGAAAATGTGTTGCATCTAATATTAAAAATTAACTGATCATTTTTGGGTAACACAGATTGAGTAAATAATTCAGACATCCTTCCCACCCTGAAACAAACCTCTTTGATCCAATATAACTTATCAGCGTTTGTACTAGAGCAAACATTAATAGAAGCACATCACATTACATTGGTAATTAACTTTCAGTACTGACCACATCACAACACTGGTTGCTATCTGACAGTCATATACCCATATCTTCTCTATTGTGATTTTCTTTCCTAGCTTATTTTAACATAGCAGGTCCCCTGTAAATTACATCCCATCCTTAGATGATGTACTGATTTATTACAGGTCAGCACTCATTTTGATTATTGACTCCATAGCCCCTTACCCACTACCAGAGAAAATCCCATTACCACGGGATCTTACAGGGATACAGTACGGAAAAAAAACACATCAGAACTATAAAATTCCAAACCATTATAAATTTACAAAACTGCTATGAACCCGTGTAAATTGTTTCTTCACATATCTAAACAGCAGTACTTTATGATCTGTAGAAAAATTCATCTTCAAACTCCAAACAGTTATGGTTTCATATTAAAAATTGTACTGTACCCAGGCAAATCCACAAATACTTCCTTTTTCCTAGCTCTGCTACCTTTTCCCATAACCAGAACTTTTCTGTGCGTTTTAAAGACACCACTAACCTTTCTAGCCCAATCACTCTATCTCCCTTTCTCCCTTAAACACTCCAAATAAATAGATGATCATATCTCTTTGTACTTTAAACCTCATCCTAGCTCATGTTCTCTTTAAATTCTTGAAGAAACTAAAACCCTCTAGACTATCTGGCATTGATCATATTCTCCCAAAATTCTTTCAGGTGAAGGCTCATCCACTTAGGTTCATAGGTTGGTACTAGGCTATCGGCCCTAGGGCCTATACAAGCCTAGCCATAACAATTCCCTGGCTATTTCTTCCCACACTCCTTACTTCTTGGACCCCTGTCTAGCAGGGCAACTGACGTGGTCGCCAGGGTGAATTTCCTTTCTCCCATCCAATCATCAAGGTTCCTTTTGAAGAGGGCCAAAGAGGCGCTCTGCTTGACATGTATGGGCAGTCTATTCTAGAGTCTGGGGAGTCTCTGGGTCAGGAACCTATCCCTACAGCATGTTTTGTTTATTTTGATGACAAGGTTTAGATCCCTGGGAGCGTGTGGCTCTGAGGGATTGGGATTTATTTAAGTGTAGCATGTCCAACAGTTCTGGGTTTCACATGGACTTGTATGTTAAGCAGAGATCGCCTCTGGGTAGACGATATATGACAGAGTATAACTGGAATTTTTTAAGGCAGTCAGTATAGGGCATCTGCTTCAGGCCTGTGATTCTTTTAGTGAGGTATTTCTGCGGCCTTTTCAGTTGTTGCAGGTGTCTAGAGAGGTACATACAAAATGGGGCATTGTATTCTATAATGGGTCTACTGAGGGATGAGTACAGTGGGACAATGACCTCCTTTTTTCTGGATGAAAAGCCCTTAGTGATGAGGTGTGCCACATAGAAGGATTTCCTGACTGTTGTGGCGATGTGGTTATCGAAGGTGAGACCACTGTCCACCTGTGATCCCAAGTCTCTTATACTTTTGGTGTTTAGTGTACTACCACCTATGTGGTAATTCATGGGTACATGTTTTTTTCCAGAGGGGATAACTATACATTTCTTGGCATTGAGCTTCAGCCCATGGCTCTGGCACCAAGCATCTGTTTCTGTAAGGCCCTTTTGTACAGTATCCACATTATTTGAAGATTCAATAATGGCTCTGAGTTTACAGTCATCTGTGAACTTTGTTAGCCAGAGTCCCTTAGTATTGTCCTGTACTTCAGAGAAGTAGATGCCAGACAAGAGTGGTCCCAGGACTGAACCCTGAGGTACTCCACTTGTCACTTGTCTGGAGATGGATTTGGAGTCAGGTACTTTTACAGTGTATGCTGTATTCTACTAGTATGAATACAAGTATATACTGTATTATACTTGTATGTTGTATATCAACTATCTTCACTAGAAAATTACTGAGGGCTGTGTTTCACACCCAGCTTTGTTTTACTCATAAAGTCATGCACAAAAATCCCTGCCTAGCCCTATTAACCCCTGTTATTAAAAACACCCCTCGAAGAATAATGTGATAATTTAACTACCTATCAGCGTAGGTTCATAAGTAACTACTAAGCTAGCTGCCTTTGGGGGATATTTTAATTGTAGCCAGTTTCACTTTTTGTGCTCAAAATAATCTATCCCATTTTGTTATTGATTGGTCTTACCCATCCCATGGTCGATTAATTATATATTATCACTATTGAGAATAACTGTGATCATATCATCGATAATTTGAGGGGACCCTTGCATAGGATAAAGCATTTAGCAGCTGCATCTGTCCATTAGTAGTACAAGGTGCTTTCTTGGGGTAAAAGTCATCTGTAAACTTTGACAGTCCCTTAACGTTACCTTTGACCTCTGAGAAGTAAATGCCAAAGAAGAGTTATGAAAGCATAGAACCCTGGGGTACACCACTAGTGACAGATCTTTTAGAGGAGGTAGAGTGACTTACTAATTGCCTAGGCTCTGTGAGCCGTATTGCAAATTCATGGACCTTCCTTCAAATGTAACTTTCGGTTTCTTTAACACTTGGCATCATCAGTTTCTTGGCTCTGTGGTATAACACAATTTATTCTATTACTCACCCTACTGACAACTCTGGGCTGCATACCTCTTTCCATATGTCACTACTAGTTAACACATAGAGAACCTCACCTTAATATTCAGCCCCATTTCTCGACTTTCAGTTATTGTCTCTGTCTTAATGAAAAGTTGACATTTACTTTTTTTCAGTTACTCAGTATCCCATGCCATGCAAAACTACAATCCCTTCATCTAGCTGTCCCTCTTCTACTTTATTCTTCTCTGCGCCTTTCCTATTACATATTTGATTTCATCCACACACTCACCAACCCTCTAATCTTCCTTTTCATATTGCTGTTTTTCTGTTCTCTTATTTCTCTCTGTCAGCTCCTTATTACTTCCCCTCTTCAAACTTTTTTTAAACAAGAAACATCTTTATTAAATTATCACTTATGACATAGAAAATCATACATTTATATAAATGAAAATAGCCATGTTGACATATTTTGCATCATAAACGTTATACATAACTTATAATCTATCCAGTCATTGTCAGTCAAACTTTACATACCTCATTCAAATCCTGCCTTCTTTTAAACCTCATTCCTCCTCCAAAATCTTATTCTGCATGTATTCTTCCCACAATTCCATTTTTTTTCCGTATGTAATTTAGTTCCTATGTAATTTGATCCCACCCTTTTCTAAAGATCAAATTTTCAGTTGTTTTATCTCAGTTACTATATTTACTATTTCTAGTACAGTTGGTTTAGAATTTAATTTCCATTTTCTAGTAATTGCTTTTTTGGCAGCCACCATAATTAGACTCAGCAAGGCTTTATTATGTCTAGGCCTTTCTAATTCTGTATCATAGCTCAAAAATTATTTTCCTTAGTTATACCAATTTCCTCACCCAGTATTTCTGACAGAGTAGCCTGCAGGGAATTTTTAAAGTCTGCCATCTCATTACAGAAAATGTGTTTACAATTTTCTCTTTCTTCCCCATCACACTTCCAACATTTGCCATCTACCTGAGGAAAAATACTTTGGAGTCTACTTGGGGTATAAAAATACCTATGTAAACACTTCCAAGCAAAGATCCTAAATCTTCTGGAGATTGTTACATATTTGGGATATATACATATATCCCCCATTGTTTCTTTGTGAATTGCTTATCCAGTCTCTCTTCCCAATCCTTTCTAACCTCCTCAAATTGATTCTTATAGTTATCATTCAATATTTTATATGCTATACTAATTATCCTTTTTAACAGCAGCTTCTGTCCTAGATTCTACTGAAACCCTACTGGTGATGGTCTTTCGCTTAGGATCCCCATGGTTCTTTCTCCTTGCCTGTACTCTGATATCAGTCCTTGATAGGGAAGGCAATCTCTAGCCTGCAATCCAAATAAACTCTTGGCCTCTTCAGATTCTATTACCTTTCTGTCTCTAATTATTTCCTCCCAATACCTTGGTTCTTTTGCCATTTTCTCCAATAAATTCCATCCCACTCTTGCCTATCATCTGTATCCCTAATTGCAGTCATCCCTATGGGCAAAATTTTCTTTCTCCATTCTTATGTTGATTTAGTTCTTAGAATACTTTCTGCTACTTTATGAATATAATATTCTGTATGATTATTGTTATTCTCCTTAAGGATCTGCATCAAAAATTCCAGTCTCTCCTTATTTTGTCATTATCCCTTTCCACTTTAAACTATAGCTTTCTGCTTGTGCTATGTATAGTAGCCTTAACTATGTAGCAAACTACCTTGTTCTATTGGAAGAGTCATCCTATTCCACTTGACTTTTGCCGTCATCCCCTCCCAGATAAAATCCTTCAGCTCTTTATTAATTGCTATCCATAACTTCTTTGGTTGATAAAAATATTCCTGACCTGTGTGTGTGTGTGTGTGTGTGTGTGTGTGTGTGTGTGTGTGTGTGTGTATAAGACAAATGGGACTAAAACCTTGTATCTTGCTATCCATGTCCATAAAACAGTGCTTCCAATTTCTCAGTTTTTGTATTACCTTTTGTTTAATCTCTTCTCACATATACATAGCTGCTACAACAGACTCCTTTATAATCCATATTCCTAAGTACTTCATTTTGTCATGCCCCCATAAATATGGATATTGCCAAACCAATTAATGTATGGGTACATAGTTTACAGCTGTTGCCTTTGTTTTAGCTTCATTAATGTTATATCCCACAAAGACTTGAAACTGTCTCAAAATGTTCCACAGCACTGAGATTTCCTTTTCTGGTTTTATCAGGTATAAAATAATATCATCTGAAAATAAAGCCAGCTTTTCTTGACTACCATACCAATTATATCCTTGAATTTCCGAGTCCCTTATTTTCTTTGCCAGTGGTTCTACATGTAATGCAAATAACAAAGGGGAAAGAGGACACTGCTGCCTGGTTCCTCTGTTCAAACAGAAATTATCAGAGAAGAACTCACCCACTTTAATTGTCACCTCCCATCCCTCATATATTATCCTAGTCATCCTTATATTTTTAACAGGGAATGCAAATTCTTCCATTACCCTGCTCATGAAATCCCAGCTTACTCTGACTATTTTCTCTGCATCAAGACCTACAAACAATAGCAATATTTTCTTACATTATACTTCCCTCTGGATCATCATTGTTCTGTTGATGTTGTCAAATGTTTGCCACTGCCCTCACTAAGGCAAAAAACACAGCATCCATGGGACCGGATGGTGTCCCCGGCTGTGTGCTTCATGAACTCAACGAGGAATTAAACCCACAGTTAGGACAGCTGTTTAATCTTAGCCTCACCTCAGGATCCAAGGAGTGGCGCACGGCGACTGTGGTCCCACTTCATAAGGGCGGTGCCTCCTCAGACCCTGGAAATTACCGCCCCATTAGCTTGACAAGCCTTATCTGCAAAGCCATGGAGAGGATCATAATGGAACTCATAAATAAAGACATAGGGAACTTGCAGACTTTGGATCCAACCCAGTTTGGCTTTGTCAAAGGCAGATCCTGCCTCTTAAACTTGGTTGACTTTTTGAGACAGTCACCAAGGCCATTGATGAGGAAAGGCAGTCCATACAGCCTACCTCGACCTGGCAAAGGCCTTCACACAATACCCCACTCAGGTATCATCGAAAAACTCATCAGCTTGAATGTAAACCCATACATCACAAGATGGGTTGCAAACTGGCTGCGACAGAACCCACAGGGTCAGAGTTGCTGGAGCCATGTCAGACTCAAAGCCTGTCACAAGTGGTGTCCCACAGGCTCAGTCCTGGGTCCACTCTTGTTCGGCATCTACTTTTCTGAAGTACAAGCAAACACAGGAGGGTTATGGCTGACAAAGTTTGCAGATGACTGCAAACTGGGCGCCATAGTCGAAAACACATCTGACACAGATATCCTCCAGAAGGGCCTCACAGAAGCGGATAACTGGTGCCAGAGCCATGGCCTGAAGTTAAGCCAAAAATGCATAGTCATACCTTCGGGAAAAACAAGGTTACCCCTAGCTACCATATAGGTGACAATCCACTGAGCACAGAAAAGTCATCAGGGATCTGGGGACCCAAGTTGACAGTAGTCTTTCGTTTGACACTCATGTTGCTAAAGTAGTTAGGAAAACCTTCTATATCGCCCACCTGATCATGAAGGGATTCACATCTAGATCAAGGGAGGTCATCGTCCCCTGTACTCATCACTCATTAGACCTATGATTGAGTACAATGCCCCATTCGAATGTATCTGACCAGACACCTGATGCAGCTTGAAAGGCCCCAAAGTTCCTCACCAAAAGGATAAAGGGTCTCAAAAATATGTCTTATGCTGCCCGACTGAAAGAACTCAAGCTTTATTCAGTCTCATACCGCTTGCTCAGAGGTGACCTGTGCCTGACATATAAGGCCATGTCAAACCCAGATTTGATGAATATGCTTCACCTCAAAAATCTAGATCCTCAGAACCACAAGGCGGGAGACTTAAACCTTGACACGGTTATAAATAGAACGTGCTGGAGGGACAGATTCATCACCCAGAGACTCCCTATGCTGTGGAACAAAATCCCGGTACATGTGAGGCAGAGCACCTCGCTGGCCTTGTTCAAGAGGAATCTTGACCAATGGATGGGAGATCGCAGATATACCCCAGGGATTACTTCAGTGTCACTGCTTGACAGAGGCACAGAAAAATGATAGGCATAGTTTTTATTCAAACTAAAGGGGTGGCGAAAGCCACATAACTATGGGCTAGGCTTATAAATGCCCTTGGGCAGATAGCCTAGTATGAACCTATGAACCTATGAACCTATGAACCCCTCCAGAAAGCTACACTGATTCATGTTTATCAATTTTGGCATCACCTTTGCCATTCTGTTAGCCATTATAGACATAAAAACTTTATAACCATGCTTTAGAATTGAAATGGACCTATATGAAGCTGGATCTATTGGGTATTTACCCTCTTTAGGTATTACAACCACCATCACTTTCTTCCATAATGTTGGTGCTTCTCCTCCCCTTAAAATACTATTAAACAAAACCTTTAAAATCTTTATCGTTTTTTTCCCTCCTAGCTTCCAAACTTCCATAGGAATACCATCTATTCCTGAGGACTTTCCTGTAGATTAATTAAACATTGCCATTTCTATTTCATCCCCTCCTATCCTAACTCTTAGTAATTGAGCCTCATCAACCTCTAACGTTGGCATATTTAACTCCCCCATAAACATTTCCATTTGTACCTTTTTTTTGTTTTTCATATTTCTCTGGTTTATACAACTTTTCATAAAATTTCAGAAGTATTGCTAGTGTATCTATAGAATCTCTTACTATCTGCCTTGTTATAGGCTCCCTAAGCTTAGTGACAATCCTTTCTAGTTTATGTTGCCTGAGTCATTCTGCTAAAAGCTTTTGTGCTCTGGAGTTATTATTAAAAGTCAGTTGATTAACAGCAGTCTTTGTAAACTCATGCATATTACTGAGGTAATCCCTTATTTTCTGTTTAGCATTCTGCAATTGCTCCTCTTCTTGTTCTGTAATATTCTCCCTATTCTGCAATACTTTGACCTTTGTCAGTCCCTCTAAATTATTCTTGTTACTTCTTAACCATATCTCTCTTTCTTTTATTTCCACCCTCTTTTAAACTCTTTAATTTTATCCCATTCCCTAACAATATTTTCAGAAGAAATGTCTATCTTCTCTAACTCCCAAATCATTTCCACTATCCAATCCTTAAATTCCTGTGTTTTCAATAGATAGGTGGAAAAGTGCCAGGGTCTCATTTTTTATTTCATTATCCTGCATTTTTATTTTAGTTATTATTGGCATGTGATCTGAAGTATTTATTGTTTGCGCATCAGAACTTTCAATTAAATGTAAATGTTCCTGTGAAATACAAGTTCTGCTTAGCTTAGCCCAGTTTTTGTATCTTGAGGAATAATGCATAAATTCACTCCAGACTCTTATTACTGAATTCAATCTTCCATGCCAAATATTTTCATACATTTCTTCAAAAATCTACCCTCTTTTGTTATATTTTCCATTTTGGGCACCCCCCCCCCCAGCTACATCCTCACTGCTGCAAATCAAATTCTATTCCCACCTATAAGTAATATTCCCTGCTGAAAGCAGATTATTCCTCCCAAAATTTTCTTAAGCTCCATTATAGCAGTTTTAGGTAGAATATAAATACATGCCAGTGTAATCCTCCTCCGTTGTCAGTAGCCCTTAGTAGTTTTTATCTTCTTTTATCACTATTGGAGCCCCTCTTGCAATTAATATAAGTACTCCCCTTTTCCTTTGCTTCAGATAATCTGCTGAATAACCACCTGAAAACTTTTGTTTATCAAATTCAGTTCTTAATGTGGCTATCTGCATGCTACATTATTTAATATGGTTTACTACCTCTTCTTTTTGTATGTATCTGTGAGACTATTTACATTTAAAAATAATATAGAAAATGCTGTCATTATATTAAGTTATCCCCACCTGTTACTTGTCATAGTTTTTAAACAGCTTTTTTAAATGTCTAGTTTCAGCTTTTGTGTTACATGCATGCACTAATTTTTGGCAGGTTGCTCTTTTATACAGTTGTTTCTTGTCAAATCCAGTTAAACGTATGTCACATGTTACAAAACTTTTAGTCTTAGTGAAAACCCTAAAAAAAACATACCCTCGGAACACCCCTAAAATGTATTAACTTAACATTAACACAACAAAACTATGTACATCTTCAAATACTGATGATTAACCCTCCTAATAGGAACAGTTGTCCCAGACTGACAACCACACTCATAAGTAAGGTTATCCATGCTAAGACACATAGTATAGCCTGTACTTCTACTAAGTGATGTCTGTTTTTATGTTATCTTTCTTCTTGTGCCAGACTGGGAAAACATTTGAATGCTTTCAAAAAACATTATCTCTTAACCATTAAAAGAAAAAAGTATTCTGTTTTATTGCTCCTTATCAGATTGTCTCCATGGAGACATTGCTTCAACAAACACTCATTTAATTGCTAGAGGAAAACATTTTTATTATATTCCGTGTTTTTTTTTCCTTGCTTCCTCTTAAAATGTGTTACTAGATCAAGCCAAGGGCCATAATCCAATCATACCCCTATGCAAGAGTAAGAAAAAGCATGTAATTTTTTTCTTGTATCATGCTCTTTAGACCAGCCTTTTATTATTTTTTACATTGCAGTGCCTACATTTCTTAAAATTGAGCAAGGAAAAAGAAAGAAGAAGGAAAAACAGGGACATCTGTTTACTTTAGTATTCTTATTACACTCAAAATAGCCAAGAAAGCTTTATTTTATAATGTGCAGATTATGTCATGCATTATAAAAATACTATTTTTAAAACAAAATTTTGTTTTACTTAAAGCTAACTCTTTTTCTCCTCCTCCCCTCTCTTAAATGTTCTTCCATACCATTAATGATGTGAAGTGGGGTATATGATTTGAAGTCCCCTACAAGTTTAACAAAGTCAAAAAGGTGCAATATTTCCAGGTTTTCTTGTTCTGTCATAGTTCACAAATATAACTAATGTTTTGTAATCCCACTTTTATTTGTCTGTTTCTGAATTGCTGTTTTTCTTCCTGTTGATCTCTATCTCCCAAATCCAGTATCTGCTTAATTTCCAATGTACTCCCAGTACTTCTAGTCAACTCTTGTGCTTTTTCTGTCTCTCAAGCATTTTCCTTTGAAATACTGGAAAATATTTCACTGGCACTGCCTCTCTATGGGCTTTATTATCAAAAGAACATGAAGCAGAACCTTTTTTTGTATCATGGCTCACTTTTTCTTGTACAAACTTTTGTATTTCGTCCATTGCATGCTCTGCATCAAAAAATTATGTTGACCCTCCAGGAAAGAATATTCTGAAAATAGCAGAGTACAGCAGCTTGAATCTCATGCCTACTTCTCAACATTCCCTGATTATTGTACAGTGAGTAGTCATTTTCCACAAACACTACTGTCACCCACCTTTAGCACTTTGTCCTTCTGCCACAGTTTTGTCAGAATCAACTTTTTCTGCTGGTAGAATTTCATCTTTACTATTAAAAGTCCAGGTTGCTTTCTTTATGTGTATGCTCTAAACCTAACCTTATGTGCCATTTCAATTAACAATTGCTGCAGTAGAATACTAGTTAACTGCTTATTTGTGCTTTCATAAAATAAATAGTCTGTTTTTTCCAGCTTCTCTAGTACAGCAGAAAATCTCAGGTTTTCCCTATGTGCTATGTCCAGTTCAACTATTTTTAAAGCATCTCTTCTTGAGCAATCTCAGCCAGCCATTTCTTCATTCGACCTCTGATTTTTGAAGTTTTATCACCTCATCTGAATATCTGTTTAAATTGTCTTCCATTTTTCCAGCATTTTGTTGTTTGAGTTGATATGCTTTGTTTATTTTAGTCAGCTCTGAATACATTTGACTTATTTTTTTTCTCTAGGTTACTGGAAGACATGTTTTGCACCAAAGGTGGAGTTTGAACTGCGTTTTTGCTGAACAGCTACAGAATTCTTCCTAGTCGGTGTTTTCTCCTTATCTTTTATGATTGATTTTCTTTCAGGTTCTCTGAATTTGCTTTTTGCTGGCATCCATGCAGTGCAGTTACTTGTCAGTTACTGAAATATATCCAAAAAGCCAAGCTCACTGGCTCTTTTTCCTCAGTTTCTGTTTTCACACTGGGAGAATTGAAATTAAAGTGTTACTCAGTGTGCAACCATCTTGAAAGTTGCTCCTCTTCAAACTTTTTCAATTTTACTAGATCCACTATAAAAATGTCCTTGCCCCTCTGCGTGCGCACCACCCCCCCAAACACCAACACACACATATATTTATATGTAGTCCACAAAGACAGGATGGTGCAGCAACTGAAAAAGCTGCACAGAATAGACTATAAACAAACTCCACAACATAAATCTTGCACTCCAAATGTCATCGTATTGAAGGGATAGTACCAGATGGCAGGACTGTTGGATTATTTTAATGTTTGGAAACTAATACATTTTTGTGGTCATTTTGGCTCCTGCTGAGATATTTTTTGGCCTAGTGCTATCCCTTCGATACTATAATATTTGGAGAGCTGGATTTATGTTTTGGAGTTTATACATATATATATATATATATATATATATATATATATATATATATATATATATATGTATGTTTATATATTGTGGAATTGCAAGCACCCAAGTCAAAAAGTACGGATTTTTATTCCAAACTAAACAAGAAAGCAGTGGTGCAGATTATTTTCAGCACAACTGACTTTACTTAAAACAGTTTTCCAAACTGATGACAAAAGCAAATAAAAAGAGTTATTTTTTTTGTATAAGGTCCAGGAGCCTCACAATGTTTGGGGCACTATTCATTTTTAGATATCAGTAAAATAACAGGCTTATTAATAACAGGCTTGCTGCGGTGGTGGTGCTGCGGTAGCATTGTCGCCTCACAGTAAGATGCTGTCCGGTTCGATTCTCAGCTAGAGCATCTTCTGCGTGGAGACATGTGTGAATGGGAGTACCTTTGTTGAAGGTTGTGCGTCAGGCCTGGCAAGCCGGTACGTAAAAATCAACTGCCAATCATTAGCGGACCGGAGTTCCGCTGTGGCGACCCCTAACCGGGAAAAGCCGAAAGACACAAACAAAGTAAAATAGCAGGCTTGTTTAAGCTCCTTTGGATTCCTGTTTTGCAGGAAGATGCCCATGTGTCCTCAGCAGCAATCCACAACAGTTCTTCCTTTACTTCAGTGCATTACCCAAAGAGAATGTTCCAGGCATACAACTCTCGCAGTAAGAGGTCAGCATTTCTAACTGGAGAAAATTAGAGCCCTGCCTTCTCATAAATCACTTTATTGGATAACTGTCTTCATTATTAAAATCATTCAGGAACTTTCCCTGAGTAATACACCATGGATCTAACTGCTGTAAGGTAGTAGCTCTATTTCCATCACATTTTTAAAAATATAGTTCTATTTAAATTGCATTTTAAAAGAAATAGCTCTGTTTCAACACTATTTACATTATTTTGTGTCACTTTTCAATCACTTTGTGGGTATTACCCTGGTGAGAACCACCATTTTATGTTAGGTTGACTTGCTCAGCTTGAAACTGTCAGGTTTAGGCCCGCTAGATGGGCTGTGAGCTCAAGACAGACTATTTGCATTGTGATGGGTTGAGCCTTCTCTTTGTTTAACTGTGAATTTAACCAGTTGTAATAAGTGTTCCCATCTTTTTGGATCTTCAGTCATATCAGAGAGGCATGGTCTGTCATCAGTGAAATTTCCAGGTGAGGAGGTAATATTTTAGTGAAGAGCGCACCTACTTGATTGCCCCTTTAAGTTATGGAATGCTTAGTTTCTGCTGTACTTAACTTACAACTCATGCATATATGTAATGTTCTTCCCCATCAAAGGCCTCTGATAGCACTGGCCCTAGGCCTTCATATAATTCTTCAGTATAGACTGTAAAAGGACTGCTGAAGTTTGGAGATGCTAAGACAAGCTCTGAACACAACATTTCCTTCAACTGATGAAAACCATTATCTGCTTCTAGTGTTCACTTTACTTTAATTGGCATCCTCCCTTTAGTAATATCTGTAAGGGACACTCTGTGGAAATGAAATGGGGTAATAATTTTTGTATAATACCCACCTAACCCAAAGAATGCCCTCACTTGCTTCTGAGTGCCTGCATTAGGCCAGTTTCTTGCTACTTCTAGTTTTTCTTTGTGAGACCTTACAGTTATTCTGCCTGTTACATACCCTAAATATTTTACCTCTTTATTGAATGTGCTCTTGGAGGTAATAACAGTTAATCTGAGTTGTCTCCAAAGCATCTAGTACAGCCTCTACCTTTGTTAGACATGAGTCCCAGTCCTCAGAGTGTATTACAACATTATCTAGTTAAGTAGCAGCATACTTACCATGGGGTTCTAAGACTCCATCTATAAGTCTCTTATTTGTTTCAGTGACTCAATATATCCCTCAAAGGAAGAGCAGTACACTGGAGCAAGCCCTCTGGTGTTTAAAAGTTTATCTTTTTCTCCTGCTTGAGACAGTAGAGGAATCTGCTGGTATCCCTTCATTAGATCTAACATGGTCAAAAATCTTGCCTTCCCCAACCTTTCTATTAGTTTATCAACCCTAGGCATTAGATAGCTGTCAAATTTTGAAATACTCTTCAGTTTCATTTGCTTTTTGACATAACTCTCAATCCCATTTTAAGAATGTTTGTACTTCTATTGCACAACCTTTCCTGAAAATCTGTTATTCATTAAGGTTTTAATTTAACATTTCCCCTCTCTTACAAGGTAGTTCTGAAAAAAAATTGTTGTTTCATAACAGAAACTCCCTTATTTCCTGTTCCTGTAACTAACATAGTGTATCATTACCTGAACTTCAGTCATATGTAAGTTTTCTTTCTTCACCAGATCTATTAGTCTCTAGTGCTAGATTGACAACAATGTTGTGTGCTTGTATCTATGGATGTCCTTCAAGGATGCATCTGCAGTCATAACAAATGGGTTGTCCTGTCGTCAGGCAGCCCATTCCAAAGTCTGGGTCCGACTTGCTGATGTCGCACTTCACCCGACGTCATCTCTGCTGGTCTTGGTATAAAGGCATCAGCCGCGCCATTTTCCTCAGTCTTTCTTGCCGCGTGAAGCCAAGCAGAAGCTGTTCGCAAGTGCCGGTCGGTCAGATCCAGAGATTACTACTACCGAATACTACTTGAAGACTTCTAAAAGCTAAGTACCCGTTGGGACTCTTTCTTGCCTCAGCTGATGTCAGAAAAAGTCAATAACTGTTTAACTTGTGGGAAACAAATACCTCATAAAGATTTCCACTCTTACTGCCTGCCTTGCTTAGGCCCAGACCATGACATAGCAGCCTGTTCGCCTGTGCTTCCTTCAACCGAACGCTTAGGCCGGTCGGAGTTTGCTGAACAGTTTTTCGGCTCAGATTTTGCGTACATTATACCGTCGGATCCTCCGACTACCCAAATTGTTAAAAAACGCAAAGAAAAAGACCGACACTTTCGCGGTTTCGCCGAAACCACGGTTAAGCAAGCCAGTGTCTCGGTTTCGGCGAAACCGAGAAAACCGGTCAATCTTCAGCGAATCCGTGACTACTACTGAGGCTCCTGCTACCTTAGTTGAATCGGCCTCAGAAGTTTTGCCTACTACTGTGGCTCCTAGTGATTTATCAGACACCATCCCTTTGGATGTCTCTACCCCAGCACGTGGTGCTGCTAGGCCTCCTGCAGCCATGTCTATTAAGGCTTTTGCCAGGGCTAAAGCAGCCAAAACTGTTAAATCAGTGCCTGTTAAGCCCCTCACACAGGCCCACTTCTAGTTCACAAATGCTTACTCTGGCAGAGGATTTAATATCCTTAATTAGGGGATCCCAATCTCACCCAAACAGGGCCTCTCAGCCCCAGAAAGAGACCTAGAGCAGAGCCCCCGAGCTAGTGTCCTCTGATGATTCTTCGATGACTCAGACATTACAGATCAGCCAGAGGCTCCTTTTCTACTTATGAAGATTCCGATGCTGAAGAATCCATTCCATCTGCCTCTCCACCAGAGGAATTTTCCTTTGGGAAACCTTACATGCCATGAGAGAACAATTCCAATGGCAGGGACAAGATTTCTCAGATTCAAGAAAAAGGCTTAGGACATTTCTGCACTTACCACAACATAGGCCCTTAGCTATACCTCCAGTACTGCCTGTTGTGGATGATGCATTTAATGATGTTTGCACTGCTCCTGATACTTTACCTCCAGCCCCTGCCAAACCAGATAGATTTTACAGGGTGCCAGACACTCATCACCACCTATACAAGGCCCCACTTGCAGATCCTGAGACTATATCCAAGGGGCCTAAGGCAGTAGCCTCGACCTCAGCAAAAAACCCTATTCCTTCTGAAAGGGAATCCAGGTCCTTAGAGAGATGGGGGAAAAAAGTTTACACCTCTGCTACTCTCTCAGCTAGAGCTTTAAACTGTCAGTTTCATGTGATCCAATACCAAGAGTTTATGCTTGATCAGTTAACTAAGAAGCTGTCCTCTGATGACTCCTTAGATAAGAAATATGTTTTAGAAATGGTGAATAACATTCAGCAGGTTAGTAACCAAACCATTCTTTAAAATGTGGCTATGATGCACTGGAGGCTTCATTTAGATCAGCCATGACTGGCACAGTGATAAGAAGGCATGCATGGTTGAAAGAACAGGTCTTGCCGGATCATGTTAAAGCAAAGCTGTTAGATGCTCCTATGGATAAGGCCAGTCTATTTGGTACACCTGCTCAGCAAGTAATGAAGAAAATGGAAGAGAAGGCAAAATCTGTACAAACAGTTAAGGATTTCTTACAGGTTCAGCCCCCAAGGTTTAGCAGGAACTGGCCTGCCAAAAATTGGTCCTTTCCAGACTCCTCAAAATCTCAAAGAGGCAGGAATAGACGCTCTAGAGGCAGAAATCAATCCAGAGGAGGTGCCTACAGAGGACGACAGTGGCAAGGCAATAACCGAGGCACAGACACAACCACTGCCACTGCAACAGGACAATCACAGTGACTTGGCTCTGACACCGCCTACCAGGGAGCAAATAGCAGCACCTTTAGGCGGAAAGTTAGCCTTATTTTCGAAAAATTGGCACTATATCACAAAAGACAAGTGGATTTTGCAAACCATAGACCAAGGCTACAGGTTCCACTTCCACACCTTGCCAGTAAAAAGAGGAATGCCAAACCTACCTCCAAATCGAAAAACAGAAGCTCTAAAGCAGATAGCGCAATTAACAAAGATGAGAGCTGTGGAAAGAGTACCAATAACAGAACAGGGCAAAGGATTCTACTCCAGACTCTTCCTAGTACCAAGAAAAGAGAAAAGTTGGAGACCTATTCTCGACCTGTCCGTCTTAAACAAAATGCTGACCCTACAGCAACTTCTTCCCATGCTGGGCAAGGAGTGTTGGCTGGTAACTCTAGATCTCAAGGAGGCATAACTGCACGTCCCCATACGACCAAATTGCAGAAGATACCTCAGATTTCTTGCAGGATCAGAGCATTATCAATTCTCAGCATTGCCCTTTGGCTTATCTACTGCGCCCAGAGTATTCACAAAATGCCTGGCATCAGTAATCGCTCACTGCAGGCTACAGGGAATCCGAATTTATCCATACCTGGACGACTGCCTGTTACAAGCGGACAACAAAAGCAAGCTGACAACAGATTTACAAAGAGTCATTTGCTTACTACAAGCCCTGGGATACACAGTCAATTTACAAAAGTCAAGACTGATACCATCCCAAACAAGAACATTCTTGGGTGCGGAATTGGACACAGTAAAACAAATGGCATTCTAACTGCAGAAAAACAAAACAACTCCCTCTTTACTTCTTGGCATTAACAAAGCAGAACAAACTAACAGCAAGAAAAGTACTGCAGGCCTTGGGCTTCATGGCATCATGCATAATCTTGGTCCCACATGCCAGACTGCATATGAGAAAGCTACAGTGGTACCTAAAGAATTTATGGTCTCAACACAGGCACAGCTTAGAAACCGAATCCCACTAATCCCATGCCTGAAACAGGAGTTCCTATGGTGGGCTCAAGCATGCCAGTCAAACCCAGGCTTGCCCTTCCACAACTTTCAAGCAAGCCAAACCATCACAACGGACGCCTCAGACCTAGGCTGGGGCAGATGTTGGACAAATGCATACAAGGATTGTGGACTCCAGACCAGCTGCACCTGCACATAAACCAAAAAGAAATGCTGGCAGTAAAACTAGCAATCCAGAAATTCAGACCATTCCTCAAAGAAGGCCATTTAATGATAAGGACAGACAACACCACAGTCATGTGGTACATCAACAAACAGGGAGGCACTCATTCATATACCGTATGCAGAATGACTCGGGACCTTTGGAATATGGCGCTGAGCTACAACATCCAGTTACAGGCAATATTTGTGCCGGAAAAGAAAACACCCTAGCAGACATGTTAAGCAGAACCACCTCGGATGCTCACGAATGGATGCTACACCCGGACATCTTCAAGGCCATCACAAAGAAATGGGGAATGCCACAAATGGACCTATTCGCATCCCCACTCAATCACCAGCTCAAAAAATTCTGCACAAGGACATACCACCCACTTGCATGGAAGGTGGACTCTCTATCCTTCAGTTGGAAAGGCCTGACAGCATATGCATTTCCACCTCTTCCTTTGATGCACAAGCTACTACTGAAAATCAAAGAGGAACGTCCAAGGATAATCCTGATAGCTCCGAATTGGCCAAGACAACACTGGTATCCATTGCTGAGGAGCATGTCTCAGGGGAGAATGTGGTCAATACCTCTGATGCCTTTGATGTTAACTCAGAACAACTACAACATCATGCACCCAAACCTAAAAACCTTGCAACTGACTGCCTGGAACATCACATAGCAGCAACTAACCCAGACCTATCCCAAAGGGTTAAAGACATTATCCTTGAAGCCCACAGACCTTCAACAAGAAGGAACTATGCAGGAAAATGGAAAAGGTTTGTCATTTGGAGTACTGAAAGAGGAAAAGATGTCGAACATAGATATTGCTAACATCCTGGAGTACTTGGCAGAGCTTCTACATACAGGCCTGTCCTATTCCTCCATCAAGATACATGCATCAGCTATTTCAGCAGAATACAGCTTGATCCACCTGTCTTTTCATCCTCTACTCAGGCAGTTCCTCAGAGGGATCAAGAATGTA
This sequence comes from Protopterus annectens, assembly GCF_019279795.1. NCBI lineage: Eukaryota > Metazoa > Chordata > Ceratodontiformes > Protopteridae > Protopterus > Protopterus annectens. The sequence continues at coordinate 794,913,248 of NC_056736.1, read as the reverse complement.
AAACCTCCTAGGAAACCACCATTACCAGCATGGGACTTGAACTTTGTGCTAGAAAAATTGACACTCCTCCATTTGAACCAGCAGCAACAGCAGATCTTCAACATCTATCATGGAAAACTGCTTTCCTACTGGCAATTACTTCAGCAAGGAGGGTTTGAACTACAGGCCTTAATGGCAGTACAACCCTTCCTAATCTTCCATCAAGATAGGGTGTCCATGAGAACTAATCCTACATTTATGCCTAAGGTGGTATCCAGAGTGTCTTTAAACCAGGCAATCCACCTACCTACCTTCTTTCCCAATCCACAGAACAGGGCGGAAAGACTGCTGCATACCTTGGATGTACATAGACAGTTACGCTACTACCTGGACAGAACCAAAGGTGACAGAAAAACTGACCAGCTTTTAGTAGCCTATGCAACAGGAAGGGAAGGAAAAGCAATTTCCAAACAGACAATCTCCAAATGGATAGGAAATTGCATAAGATTCTGTTACTCCTACCATGGAAAACCAATTCCACAGAACATAAGACCTCATTCTACAAGGGCTACAGCCACTACCACAGCTTTCTTGTGGCAACCAAGGACATTATTGAGGCGGCTACTTGGACCTCCGTGCATACATTTGCCAAGCATTATAATTTACCTCTATACTCTAGATCCCGAGCAGGGTTTGCCACTGCTGTACTGCAAGGGATCCTAACTACACCATAATTCTTCTTCCTCCTCCCTAGTTTGGCTATGGTATTCTACCCATTTGTTATGACTGCAGATGCATCCTTGAAGGACATAGTACAGTTTTGTACCTACCATAAATGTAGATGTCCGAACAGGATAGCATCTGCAGTCAGGATTACCCACCCTCCTTCCCCTCTGTGGTACTCCTAGGGTATTTACCCTCCTAATAGCTAGCTGGGGGGGAGTCTCTTATGGTGTATTTGTTTGTATATATGTACATACATGCTTATTTTTTGTGTTTGCCTTCTACTATTTTGGAAACATTGGCATTTATCCAAAATTTAGCTTTCCAAGAGGGCAACTGGCATCTGGGGCAAGAAACACTGAGGAAAATGGCATCGGCTGATGCCTTTATACCCGAAGACCAGCAGAGATGACGTCGGGTGAAGTGCGACATCAGCCGAAGCCGGACAAGCTTTGGAATCCGGCCGACCGAAGGGCTGCCTGACGACAGGACAACCCATTTGTTATGACTGCAGATGCTATCCTGTTCGGACATCTACATTTATGGTAGGTACAAAACTGTACTTTTCAGGATAATAATATGGTGTGCTTTCTGGTCTTCTCTTTCAAGTCTGTTTAACCTTGTAGTTCACCTGTTTATAAACTTGTAGTTTACCTGTTTTGAATAAACCTCAACACTTAACCAAAAATGTATTTTATTCAATAGGTTCCAAAATTAACATGTGGTCTTCAGCTTTGAATTCCCAGGTCCTTGCGTTTATGTTGTACGTTTCTTGTTCTTTAGCTTTGCATCTTTCTGTGTTTTCCCATATGATGAGAATTATTATCTTTAGCTTATCTTGCAAGTTGCTGTAGTATTCTATGACACTTTCAAATGAGGTTTTATCTTTTTTCCAAGTTTCTCTAGCAACAGCAGTCATTGATAATGTCTGCCATAGTATATCTCAGAAGGAATAAACCCTATTGGAGCTTGTGACAAACAGGAAGCATGTCATTGTTTTATTATTGAATGTTCAACACTGCCAAGTTCGTGTCAAGCTGTGTGCACCCCCACATTTTGAATGTCAGAATGTTGAATACTGACATTACCAACTGTCTGAACTTGCACCCCTTCCAGAACTATTTTAGTGCTAGATCCTAGGTCTGGAGCAGTAGGGAGTTTCTGCATTTGCAATAGTTTTCGGGCTTGCTAGTATTCAGCATTCTGACATTCAGGGAAAGGTTTCTGTGATTGCTCAACTGAACCTTGGCAGCATTGAGCATTCAATAGTAAACTGTGGCATTAGTTGATCCCAACTTTTACTATCTTCCTTGATAAGTTTTCTCATCAGGGACTTTACTGTTTGGTTAAAATGCTCTACTAGCAAGCATGACTTGGAATGGTACGCTGAGGTTTTTAACTGCTTGCCTTTAAAGCAGTGGCATAGTTGCTGCAATATTTTGGACAACTGTAATCCCCTGCTTAGAGGGTATTTCTGTAGATATCCTTGCTCTGGGAAATAATAACACCAGCGTTATGGCTGTAGCTTTACCATTGACCTTACATAGGGGGATACTCTCGTGGTATTTAGCTGTATAGTCCAAAATTACCAAAATAATTGAAATTCTTTGCTGAATTTTACCAGTTGCCCAACAATGTCCATAACATTTTGGTCACGTGGTACCTCTGTGATAGGCATTGAAGTCAAAAGATTTTTCAAACCTGGGTAAAATCTCTATTCTGACATTCAGGGCATTCAGCCCCAAAGTTATCAATTTCCTTCATTATCTTGGCCAGTAAAACCTTGCTAGAATCATTGTTTTAGTCCTGTCTGTTCTTAGGTGTCCTCCATACCTCTCAACGTCTTAGCACAAGAACTCTGGGCAAAGCGAATCATAATGGGAGGACAAAGGCCCAAAAGTAGGTGCACATTTAAATTATTGCTCATTATCTTGGCCAGTAAAACCTTGCTAGAGTCATTGTTTTAGTCCTGTCTGTTCTTAGGTGTCCTCCATACCGCTCAACGTCTTAGCACAAGAACTCTGGGCAAAGTGAATCATAATGGGAGGACAAAGGCCCAAAAGTAGGTGCACATTTAAATTATTGCTCATATAAACTTAGATAATTTCTAGAATAATAGGCTTTGCATTAACATGTATTTTCCTGATGCATATGAAGTCTAAAACTCAAATATCTGTCATTATTTAATGTTTTCAATTCTCACGGATTTGCCAGAAAACAACAAATTTTATGAGGAACAGGCCAAAAATATAAACTAAAATCTGAATGTTCTGTGAAAATTTGAACAGTTAAGAGGTATGGTGTCCTCTTAGTATATAACTATGTGCTAACAATGTGCTAACCTCATCCCTAGATTTCTGAAAGGTTTGGAAACATTTTGTTCTACTTTATCCTCTACAGCTCTAGCGTTATTTTGCCTTGATCTGCTCAAAGTGGAATCTTCTCATTGTGCCTTTTAAAAGTTTATCCTGCTTGCCTGAAGGCCAGCCATCTCTGAAGTTTCCACAAGGCCAGTTTCTCATGAGGTAGAACATACTGCCTTCTCTCCTAGTAGTACAAGCATTGGGGTTTCAGTATTTAATTATTCTGCTAAGAAAGGCAGTTCATATTAGTGCTGTTTAGTGTCAGTTGCCATTTCTACTTTATTCACTTTTTTGCTTATTTTTCTTTGTAATTCTGATGCATAGAACCCCCTTTCCCTCTGTTTAGGGTTCCTGTATTTTGCCTCAGAAGGAATATCTCTGGGATTTTTTTTCATGTTATCTTGTCTCACAGTATACAGTACTCTTTCCTTTTTCTTTTCTTAGCTTGCTTTCCCTCTGTCTTGGTGTGTGAATACCACAATTTCACTTTGTTACTTCTCTAGGTTGCTATATTTAGCCGCGGTGGTACAGCTGTAGTGTTGTTGCCTCACAGCAAGCGGTTCTCCCGTTCAATTCTCGGCTGGAGTGCCTTCTGTGTGGAGTCTGCATGTCCTCCCTGTGGTTGATTGGCCACCGAAAGGCATGTGTAAATGGGTGTGCCTTTACTGAAGGTTGGTCGTCGGGCTGGCAACTCGGCACCATAAAAAAAAATTTGACTGCCAATCATTAGCGGACCGAAGTTCCGCTGTGGCGACCCCTAACCGGGAAAAAGCCAAAAAGATAAACAAAAAACTTCTCTAGGTTGCTGCCCTTCTGCAAAGACTGTCTCAGAACAAAATGTATTTTCAGTCTTACATTTTCTCTTATTTACAGTACCTGTCACCGTGTGTCTTTCCTTAGTTGAGTTATCTATATTATATTGAAAGAAATAGATTTAAGACTTTGACTGGGTACTGTTTTGTCCTTTTTAGTACTAGTGAAGTCATTCTTATTGTTAAGTTTTTCCTTCTGAAATTCATCTGCTTAGAATTCTCATTTTCACAGCTTTCTGTTTTAGTTTGACAGAAGTTTACAATTCTGCACATGTTGTGCATTTTCTATACTTCCTAATTTAATTCCCATGGAACATGACCTTTCCTTCTGTTTAAATTTATTAAAGGCTAGCACTTCTATTATTTTCTTTTAATATGTTAACCCTCAGGATTTAGCAATAATTTATATATGCCTTATACAAAAGTGTTGAGATCTGGCAATTTTGTTAGGAGGAAATGTCCAGGTATAAAACTTTTGAGCTTGTGTCCCAGAGTAGTCTCAGCTCTGGTTAACAATGCCTTTTTGTATTTTTCTGTTCCCTTGAATGCTTTTAAAGGTTCTCCAGTTAACTGGGTTGAGAATATTCTGGCTAAGTCACTCTGGTTCCATTCATTCTGGTTGACAAGCAACTCTAAGGTCTTCTTCAATGGTAAGCTGTTTCATTGACGGAACTGTCCTTGGCATTCCATGGATTGGGTCACCAACACCATAGTCGCAGCTGCAGCAGTAACGGTTTGTAGCAGTTGCTCCACAGTCATCATCTTGGTAGAAAGGCAGATACAGGCACAGTCCACATAGAAGGTCCCCACACACACCACAGGAGTGGAGTAAATCAGTTCTATTCCCAAAACACACCATGTGAGTGCTGTCTGTTCAGTTAGGGAAAATATGCCAACAAATGGACTTTGTACAGGAAGCCAAAGGTGTAAGTTCAGGATTCTGAGCATAAAAAGATAAACCAAGATATACTATTACACCCACCAATGTGGTATATAAAAGTACAGCACAGTCCACTGGTTCTTAAAAACAAAGTACTTTTATTAAATACAGTCAAAAATGCTAGTCCAAACTCTTGAGCCAAAGGAAGTAACGTAAACTACCTGTCAAAATAAAAAAAAAAGCAGTTTATAGTGTAGGTCCCAACACAAGGTCATACCACTCAACGGTCTGGGTTTTCACAGAATGTCCAGATTTTTGGCTCATATTTTGGTCTGTTGCTCATAAAATTGGTGGTTTTCTGGCAAATCAGTGGGATGATCTAAGAACTGAAGTAATAAATAATGGCATACATTTGAGTTTCAGAGTTCAAATTCTTCAGAAGATGTATGTTAAAACAAATCATGTTACGCTAGCAACTTTCTAAGTTTATAAGAGCAATATCTAAAATATGTCCCTATGTTTGGGCCATTGTCCCCACATTTTGTTGGGCTTTCTTCAGATTTTTTTGTAGTTAGAGCTTGTGAGAAATGCACAAGGTGTTATTCTCTTTCTCAGTTCCATGCAGAAAGATGTCCATATGACATGCAAGTATTACACAGTGTCTCATTGTCACTACAATTCTTCACCCAGGACCACTGTCCTAGGCCCACATGCATTCCATATCCATTTGAGAATACCTTATCTCACTAGGATGGTCATAGTCAGAGCCATAACCCTTTTTATATAGAACCTTAATAGAATAATTGGCTTCATCAGCAAAAAAATCCCATGGGAACCCTCTCTAGCTAACACAACATGTGTCTGTCTGTCTTAAAGAAATAACGTTGCCTTCACAGCATTCATTTCCCTCTGCTGTACTTCATTTGCTTGTTTTTCTGTCCCGCACCATGTCTTAAAGGAATAACTTTGCCCTCACAGCATTCACTTCCCTCTGCTGTACTTCATTTGCTTGTTTTTCTGTCCCGCACCATCCACTCTATCTTCTTAACTGTCATTATACCCTAAATTAATCTATAATAATTTTGTAAAAAGAATTGTATGTACCATGATATTAGATAGATTCTTAATCCATTAGACAAACTTTTACTGTGTTGTTATAATGTTTTTGCATGCCAAGTATAGATGGATTCCCACTATGCCAGACTTCTGCAATGTTGTTATTCTGGTTTTGCATGCTTAAAATTGTATTTGCATTATTCATCTGTACTGTAAATTTTTCTTTGTCTGCTAGTACTTTGTACTCTCTGTCCTGGGGCTGAGACGGAAAATGGTCCAGCTATATCATTGCTCCACTCTGGTTAATAAATGGTAAATAAAAATAAATATTATTTACATCATGGTTTTAAAGAAACAACTGCATTTACTGTAATTAGAAAACACATCTATTTACAGCAGCATAATTTAACATATTTCACATCTGTTTTCAGCATACCTTTTGTTGAGAACCACACCTATTGTTAAACTCTATGTTATATACATATATATATATATATATATATATATATATATATATATATGTGTGTGTGTGTGTTTATATATATATATATATATATATATATATATATATATATATATATGTGTGTGTGTGTGTATTGTATATGTGCCTATGTGTGTGCATGTGTGTATGTGTATATATGGTTCCTTTGTGTTTCATCAAAGGTATAAAAATGTTGAAGGTACAAAACGTAACCAATTTTATGCAGGTGGCACCCCCACACACACCCTGCTAATTATTTATTCCAACTCCAGGATCACACAACAGTGGAAAAATAGCTAATTCTATTTTTAATATTTTCTGCTTTTGACATTTTGAACCTCTTCTGTGTTTCACCTACATGGTTTCTGAATGCTTAATCGTTCTGTGTATTGGTTGGGGTGTTTCTGAAGTATAGTGAAAGTATTCACTTATGCTGTGCTGACAATCAATAAAGGGGTCAAATCATGCAGGTCCACAGCTAGTGGGGTATGGATGTATAGTGCTGAATGTAACCATTAAGATTTAAAGAGTAAAAAAGTCATGGACATTCAGAAGCCATGTAGCTGAAACGCTTGATGTCCTGGGGGGTGTCATTTGCATGTATCCTGTGGGCCTCCATTGTAGGGGATTTGGGGTGTCACACAGTGAAAACTCTGGCTTGGCTGAGTTTTCCTTGCAGTTTTTATTGAATGGTTTGTCTGTGGGACCTTTTTACCCTTTGTTTTGGATGTTAGTTGGGATATTTTGAAATCACCTTAATCTGTGTTGGCATCAGCTGGGTTTAGAGACCCTGTGTTTCTGAAGTATTGCCCATTTATCCACTTATGCTGTACTGATGAGGTCAGTAAAGGGGCTGAAATCTCCATATCCACAGCTAGTGGGGATTGGCTTTATTGGCCTGAATGCAACCATAAAAACTTAAACAGCAAAAAAGTTATGGACATTCAGAAACCACATAGCTGAAACACTTGATGTCCTGGGGGAGGTCATTTGTGTGTATCCCATGGATCTCCACTGCAGGAGATTTGGGGTGTCATACAGTGAAACCTCTGGTTTGGCTGAGATTTTCTTGCAGTTTCTGCTGAATGTTTTCAGTATACCTCAGTGGTGGAAACAGAACCTGTATTCACCAACAAAGAAAGGGTGATGCAATTAAGTGTCCCACTGTGCCCTACTGCTTGCCTATCACTTCTTCTAAAAGATCATGTCTACTCACATTTTTAAATTAAAGAAATTGCTTGGAAAGCCATACAGCAGCATTAAGTCATGACCAGGACTTTTTGGCAAGAGATCAAATGGTTAAGCAGCTAAATATAGTTGCTATCACAGGGAGACTTGCAGTGGCTCTGGGAGTAATTTTTCCCGACTTAAATGTGTTATCACTGCCTGGTTGGTCCAGTTTATGAGTGCAAGACTGTCCCTAGTCATGAATGAATCAGGAGGCAAAATCCAGGAAGTATGGTTCATGAATAATATATGATCTGAATTAAGCAGCTTTCACCACTGGCCCATTATTATTATTATTATTATTATTATTATTATTATTATTATTATTATTATGGACCAGTGGTGAAAGATTATTATTTAGTAGTAGTAGAATTAATATTAGTATTGGTATTATTATTGTTGGCCAGTGGTGAAAGCTGCTTAATTCAGATCATGCATAATTCATTATTGTTATTATGGGCCAGTGGTGAAAGATTATTATTATTATTATTATTATTAGTAGTAGTAGTATTAGTAGAATTAGTATCCATATTAGTATTATTATTGTTGGCCAATGGTGAAAGCTGTTTAATTCAGATCATGCATAATTCATTATTATTATTATTATTATTATTATGGGCCAGTGGTGAAATATTATTATTATTAGTAGTAGTAGGATTAGTATAATTAGTATTAGTATTATTATTGTTGGCCAATGGTGAAAGCTGCTTAATTAGTATGTAACTATGTGCTAACAATGTGCTAACGTCATCCGTGTGTGTGTGTGTGTGTGTGTGTGTGTGTGTGTGTGTGTGTGTGTGTGTGTGTGTGTTCGTAATTTGAAATGTGTGGCTGAGTCACCATACTAGGGAACTTGTAAAATGGAATAAATTATCAAGCCTTAGATGGTAACGAGGGTGCAAATTGATACATATTAATGGGACTTGCACCATAATAATAGTTTCATTTGTGTGATGTGGAGTAAATGGGGAATGGCATTCTGCAATTAGGTAGAAAGCCTGCTAGCATTTTTAACTGACTTATAAGTACTCCTTTATTAAGCAATTTGGTGTGTATTATCTTTTTGAAAAAAAAAGAAAAAAATGTTCAGATTGATGCAGCAGCTGTGTGGCTGAAATGTGCATCATCTGTGAGCAGTAGAGTCACATTGACTGATGGTACTTGCTATTATTCGCTTTTTAGAATTTAATTTTTTACCTGATAATAAAGTCTGTTTCAAATTCAAATCTACAAGGCTGCTTGACTATTTTTTTTTCTGTTGCATCAATAAACACCTCCTACAGTTTACCATCAAAATGTAGTGGTCATTTTGAGCATGGAGTTCTTAAGTGGGGTACCAAAAAGGTCAAACTATTTCTTCAAGCAGGGTATCACTGTGGTTTCAGAGGAAGGCTCACAGACAGCAGTGCAGCTAGTTCAGCAAATGTTAATAGCATTATACTGTTATTTATTGTTTTATAATAATGCTAAAAGCATCAGAGGGGCAGCTAATACATTTGCAACATTAAAAGGAAAAATCTTACAGAATTTTTTAAAATTGGTAACTCATATGATTACAAGATGTTATCATACCACTCTCGGCATCACAGTAGGAACATTTCCAAATGTAGCTATCAATTACACTTCAAAGCACAAAGCATGCCCATCCAAATACTCCTTTTGCAGCCTCAGGCCTTTTTATCCTTAACACATCAGCCAGTGAAATAACAGTATAACAAAACTGGCATAATCTCTGGTGTACAAAATCATAATCTGGGTATTTCATACATAGCTGTAACTTGTGATAGTTTTTGGGAGAACAATGAATTGCGTTTAACAGGTTGAATAAGAAAATAGTTTTGCAGTCTGTGGAGGAAGCTCCCACTGATATAGAACTGATCATTAATCATACCACAGATGTTATTTTTACAAAGTAAGCCTATAGCTAAGCTCAGAAAATTACTTTCTTATAAAAAAAGCAAATTCTGCTTCTATAACTACTTCGTTCTCGCTCTCTATCTCCCTGTCTTCCTCTTTGTGCATAAACCATAAGTAGCATTGTTTGCAATTCTTCTGTTATAGCTGTTTTTGACCAGCTGTTAAAAATCCTCCCTCTACATTATCCTTCTTAACCAGCTAATTATATTTTCTGTCTGCAGTAACGTCTATGTAATTAAGCCCTGTGTGTACATGTGTGTGTATGTGAAAATGCATGCCTGCATGTGTCTGTGCAAGTGTAGAAGGGGAGAACAGCTCTTCCATCATAAATGCATGATTTGTTTGAAAATATTGCCAACAACAGAATATATACAATTCTGTACTTTCGCACTTTACAGTGCCTTTCCTGCATCCATTTCTGTGAATATTACTCAAAAGCTGCATCATTAGTAATAAGTGCAGCTGTTGATTTGTTAATTCATTTTATTAAGCTGGTTGGTCCCACTGGACCACTGATCCTTTGTCAGAATAGATTGGGTTTAGTGCTTTATATGGCAGCCTAACAGTATAGTGAATGTCACACGTGTCAATTTAGTAAAACATCGCACTGCAGTTTATCTTAATATGTGCACACTTATTTATTTGTTTCTATGTTTGCTTATTTATATTTTGTTGACTAAGATATTAGCTGGACAGTGCCCATTTTCAACATATGCCCAAGAAGCAAAGCTCCATATTAATTGTATAATTTTACAGGAAGCAGTTAAGTTGCTGTAAGACATGACACTGCAAGCTTTGGGCTAATAAAGTAATGTTTGTTTTATGTATGTGAGCAGTACTCCGGCATTTCATTTCATAGCAAACATAATCATGGTATACAGTGCACAAAAATCTTCACATTGCTTGCCTAAAGACATTAAGAGATTATATACCACAATGTCAAGTTTGGCCTCAAAACTCTTTAACAAAGATATCAGTATATGCATGTGTGATCATAGTTCACTTTCACTTTATCAAATCTAGAAACATTGACTTTTTGTGGTCCCTATGATGCTTGCTTGTATGCAGGTAAGTGGGGTTGTTTTCTAATGTTGAAACTTTTCCATGTGCCAAAACCTTTGGTGTTTGGAGCTGGAATGTGTGTGTGAATGTTTGTGGGTTAAGATTAGACTAAAGGTTAGATAAGGGGATAGATTTAGTGTTGCAAGTGTGTGGTAATATGATGTTTGCATGTGTGTGTGTGTGTGTGTGTGTGTGTGTGTGTGTGTGTGTGTGTGTGTGTGTGTGTATGTATATATATATATATATATATATATATATATATATATATACATACACACATCTGTGTGTATGTGTCTGTGTGTGAATGCATGTGTGTGACTGATTTATGTGGTGGCACTGTTAGGAAAAAGGCATTTTTGTAAGGTACTGTATATGACTTGGGCTGGAGGCAGTGCCAGGGTTAGAGGTAACACACATGAGTAAGGGGGTACAGAGAAAATCCCTGCCCTTCCCCTAACTTCAACTCTAAACAGCACTGATCATTGTAGGTTGCTTACCTCTTTAAATGAAAAAAAAATACCTGTTCTGTGCAAGATAACCTTCAGGTACAACCTCAGGGTATTTAAGATAGAGGGAAAATAACAAGTCTTGTAAGAGATAAGTTAAGATGAGACAAGATAAAGCAAGTAGAGTTAAGAAAGACAGGTTCCAGAGAAGTCTAGTCAAGTTTGTGATTGGAGACCAGAGTATCAGATTTGGAAGTGACCAGTCAGATGGATCAGCTAAACACAGGATAATCCCATTGATCGTTATGTCATTAATTTTGATATTTGTTTTTCAATGTTATGTGAATCAATATTTGTAAACAACAAAATTAATGTGTTGTGTGGGTGTGTGTGTGAGGCTATCTGTGTATCTGTGAGCCTTTGTGTGTGTGCATCCTCCAAAATGTATTGCTGTACAACAGTACTTCTGAGACTGTTTCACCACTTTCCTAAACATATAGTGTTTTTACCCTCTGAAGGTTCAGGACTACTGTAATCTGAGATTCACCATAATTTCTGGCATTTACTTTGTGAGGAAGAGATTGAATTATGCAGCAGTATGTCTGCTCACTGGAGATGAGTATGGTGTGTTTATCCACTGAGCTGCATGTGGTTTGAGGTGAATAGTTGTCATATCTATATAAATGTTTTTTTTTAGTCATAAACATTCTGTGTTCTACACTGTTCCTCATTGAAGAGGTATGCCACACAATCATTGTTAAGATTTTTTTTTAAATATCCATGGTAAATAATATTGAATCATAATGATGCATCAAACACTTTTGTAAGGACCACACTGTAAGCTTCATAGTTGAAGCTGTTAGTAAGTGTTCCACATTTTGCACATTTGTTCTACATTATGAGAGGTAGCATTCCCCATTTTGGACATAGAAGTTTGACAGCTATGGCACTGGTGCAGTGAGGGAAGTACAACTCTGTAATAGGAAACTTACTAGATCATTGTTGCAGTAGATGAAACTGTATGGGTCCAAACCCTAGTGACTGACCAGCTTTTCAAAGCTTAAGGACACCTTCTACCCACTCCAGCTGTCAGGACCTTCAGTTGAGCTCAATATAGAGACATTTAGAGTCCAAATTTTAAAGTCCTGAAAAAATGTTAGGAAGCAATTCAACAGTAAACTATATACAGATATATATCCATTATTCCATTCATGCCCTGGTAACTCAAAAAGAAGACAGCCAAAATAAGGGGGTAGATGGAAGAGAGGCTACCGCAGTAATACATTTGAATATCTACTGTTGATGTAAGTTTACTTGCACAAATACACTGTGTTCAAGATATAGATAACTGTTGCAGTATCCTAAACTCTGAGACCACTTTAAGCATAAAAGAAAGATTAGTTCTCAAAGAAACTATGTCTATGTGAAAAATTAGGTAGGGTAGACACATCATCAGTGCTTGTAAGTCAGATAATTTCCTACCAGATGTCAGAAGAATGAAAAGGTCAAAAGTCCAGTCCTAGTTCAAGTTGTGGTAAGTATGGAACCACAGTATGTCAGGGAATCACTGAGGGTTGAACAAAACTGGTATCCACTTGCCTGTACTGGAGGAGATGCTTCTGAGGGAAATCCCCTGTGTTGGTAGGTGCTTCCTTCTCTCGTTGTCCTGGGATGCTTCTTGTTTTAGTGTTTTATAGGGTCAAGGTGTACCTGTGGGAGGTAATGCAGTGGTCCTTAAGTTAGACTGAAAAGGCGACAAGTACTCGGTTCAATTCAAATGGAAATTCCTTTATTGGCAGAAGAATGACTAAAACATTCTCCCACGTTAATAACCTCAATTCAGCCTGATGAGCTGGTTGAAATGGAGCAAGGGTAAGCTTTTCATGCATAAAGGTTAGATCCCAAGGAGGAACCACCTGATGTTCATCGTGTTGCACTGCTGCAGTCATTACACTCAGGTTATCCTGCCGTCAGGCGGTCCCGCAGTCGGCCCGAGTTCCGAAGTCTTGGTCTGGCGTCAGTTGCTGTTGCTTCTTCCCTGATGTCAGTGCTCCAGGGGTATATAAGATGCAGCCGACGCCATTTTCTTCAGTCTTTCTTGCCGCACGGTGCCCGATGCAAAAGCAGTTCGCAAGTGCCGGTCGGCCGACTCCTGAGATTTTCATTCCGAATCCAGAACCGAAGTCTTCTACAAAGCTAAGTACCCTGTTGGGGAAACTTTTTCTTGCCTCAGACCTATGTCAGTAAAAGTTAATATTGTATTTCTTGTGGGAAGCAAATACCTCATAAGGATTTCCATTCCTATTGTATCCCATGCCTAGGCCCAGACCACGATGGCACAGGTTGTCGGTTTTCTGCTAGGTTTAACAAGCGCACTATTAAACGTTGGTTTGATTTTGCCTGACATTATTTTGGCAGAAAATTCAATTACACCATGCTGTCGGAACTACCGACGACCGGGTTACACAAAAAACGCAAAGACAAGGACAGGCATCCGAGGCCCAAAACTGACGATGAAGCCTCTTCTAGGCCAGTCGCAGGTTCTCCGGTTTTCAGCGAGGCTCCTTCGCAGCCCCTGACGACCGCTTCTTTGGAACCACAGGCCGCCTCTGACTCCCACGTGGAGATGGCTGGGCCTTCGGATACACCAGACTTGCGGCCTACCAAGACTAACCCTTCAGAGGACTCCGGAGTAGCCGAACAACCCGCAGCTTCAGAGGGTGTTTTCAGGCCTTCTCAGTTAACCATTAAATCTTCTTTTAAACCGAAAACAAAGAAACAACTTCAGCATTCACCAGGACAGGCCTCCATGCCTAAGAAACAGATGCTCAAAATGGCCGAAGACCTAATTACTCTGATCAGGGGGTCCCACCCTCCCCCTGATAAAAGGCCTAGACAGGATGCAAACTATGACTCATCCGACCAGGTGTCCATCTCCTCAGATTCATCCTCACACCAAGGATACTCTTTACCCCCTTATGAGGTTTCTGATGCTGAGGAATCTATTCTTTCAGCTTCTCCACCAGAGGACTACTCCTTTGGGGAAACCTTACATACCATGCGGGAGCATTTTCATTGGGTGGGCCAGGATTACTCAGAATCCAAGAAAAGGCTCAGAGATTTTCTTTTATTACCTCAACACAGACCCCTTGCTATTCCGCCAGTGTTAGATATTGTGGATGATGTTTGCTCTGAATCCAGTTTAAATCCTGATTCTTTACCTCCTGCTCCAGTTAAGCCAGACAGATACTACAGAGTCTCTGACTCTCACAAATTCCTTTATAAAAGCCCTGTTGCTGACCCTGAAACTATTTCCCAGGGTCCCATAGGGGTAAAGGCCTCTACAGCAAAAAATCCAGTCCCCTCTGACAGAGATTCCAGAGCATTAAACAGATGGGGGAAGAAAGTGTATACATCTGCAACTTTAGCAATGAGAGCTTTAAACTGCCAGTTTCATATGCTTAAATACCAGCAATATTTGATGTCTCAGTTGAAACAAAAAAATGCTTCCAAATTCAGATCTTCCTAATTATAAGGAAATGCAGGATTTATTGCATGCAGCTGAACAAGTGGGAAAACATAGTTTGCAATGTGGTTTTGATTCCTTAGAGGCCTCCTGTAAAGCAGCAGTTACAGGGTCTGTCATTAGACGACATGCTTGGTTAAAAGAGCAGACTTTACCAGATCATGTTAAAGCAAAATTATTAGATGCACCTTTGCAGCAGGATGTTTTATTTGGAGTTAAGGCAGAAGAGGTATTAAAGAAAATGGAGGATAAAGCAAAATCTATGCAAACGGTGAAGGATTTCTTACAGGTTCAGCCTCCTCGATTTAGCAGAAATTGGCCAACAAAGAATTGGTCCTTTCCAGTTTCAGACAGACCTCAAAGGGGCAGATACAGATGTCCAAGAGGCAGAGGTCAACCACAAGGTACTTACAGGCCTCGAGAATGGGGTGCTTCAACCCAGAAAGAAGGGGAAGACAGGCCTCAACCTTATAAAAACCAGCCCCAATGACTTCCCACTACAGCTGCCAAACACCTCTCTTGGCAGCCCCCTTGGGGGGAAAACTGGCACTTTTCAGTCACAATTGGCAAATGATTACCAAAGACAAATGGGTTCTCAATATTGTATCTCAAGGTTACAGGTTCCACTTTCACACTCTGCCAAGGTGAAAAGGAATGCCAAATCTGCCACCAAATCAATGGGCAGAGGCTCAAAGACAAATTACAGCTCTCATGGACATGAGAGCTATTCAAAAGGTACCAACACAGGAGCAAGGACAAGGATTTTAGTCAAGACTCTTTCTGGTTCCCAGAAAGGACAAAGCCTGGAGGCCCATTCTGGATCTTTCTTCTCTAAATACTTACCTGGATGTTCCAAAATTCAAAATGTTGGCACTACAACAGCTTCTTCCCATGCTGGGCAAGAAAGCTTGGCCCGTAACTTTGGATCTCAAGGAGGCATACCTGCATGTCCCTATCAGACAGCCTTTCACTCAACCCACAGCCAGGCAAACACTGACAACAGATGCTTCGGATTACGCCTGGGGAGCACACATGGCAGGAAAATGTATTCAGGGCAAGTGGTCCGCAGAACAAAGGCATCTTCACATCAATCAAAAAGAGATGCTAGCTGTGCAAAATGCCCTTATAGCTTTCAAGGACCTTCTGCATCCAGGACAACTACTACTAAAGACAGACAACACCACAGTTACGTGGTACATAAGCAAGGGGGCACTCATTCATATCCCCTCTGCAGACAAGCCATGACCTTGTGGAACATAGCTATAACCTATTAAGTTCATCTGCAAGCACAATTCCTGCCAGGAGAGAAAAACACACTGGCAGACGACTTAAGCAGAAACATCATGGATCCGCATGAGTGGAAATTACATCCACAAATGTTCAGGATGATAACACAAAAATGGTGGAGCCCGGACATAGATCTGTTTGCATCCCCAGTGAATTGCCAGCTACAGAAATTCTGCACAAGGACTTACCACCCACAAGCATGGAAAGTGGATGCCCTCTCATTCAGCTGGAAAAACCTACAAGTATACGCTTTCCCACCAATACCTGTCCTTTCAAAGGTACTCATAAAAGCCAGACAAGAAAGACCAAAGATGATCCTGATTGCCCCAGACTGGCCACGCCAGCACTGGTACCCAATCTTAAAGAATTTAGCACAAGGACCACCATGGATTTTGCCTCAAATCTCACAACTTCTGACTCAGCAAAACAATCAGATACTTCATGGCCAGCTCAAGACTTTAAACCTGGCTGCATGGCAGATTCCTTAGTCAAGCAAACAGTGCCTCTCCCCAAGGCTGTTATGCATGTCATTCTGGAGGCCAGAAGGCCTAGCACCAGGAAAGCCTATTCAGATAAATGGAAGAGATTCTGTGCCTGGAACCAGGCTCACAGCCTTGACCCTCTTGTCCCAAACATTCCTCAGATACTACAATACTTGACTGAGATGCTGGACAAAGGCCTCTCCTTTTCATCCATTAAGATGCATGCCTCTGCCATCTCTGCTCATTACAACACAGATCCACCAATTTTTTCTCATCCTTTGATAAAACAGTACCTCAGAGGGGCTAAAAACACAAGACCACCCCGTAGAGCACCAACTCCAACTTGGGACCTCAACTTCGTCTTGGAAGAATTAACTTTACCTCCTTTTGAGCCAGCTAACTCAGCAGACTTAAAATATGTCTCTTGGAAAACTGCTCTGCTCCTGGCAATAACCTCAGCTCGAAGAGTTTCAGAATTACAAGCACTAATGGCAGTGGAACCTTTCATCATTTTCCACCAAGACAGGGTGTCTTTAAGAACAAACCCTACTTTTATACCAAAGGTGGTATCAAGTGTGGCTCTAAACCAAACTATTCACTTGCCAACTTTTTATCCAAATCCACAGAACAAAGGGGAGAGACTACTGCATTCCTTGGACATACACAGACAGTTATGCTTCTACTTGGACAAAACAAAAGCTTTCAGGAAAACTGAGCAATTATTTGTAGCATATACTGCAGGAACACAGGGAAAAGCCATTTCAAAACAGTCCATTTCAAAATGGATAGGGCATTGTATACATTCCTGCTATACATACCATGGGAAAACTGCACCTAACAGCATTAGTTCTCATTCCACCAGGGCAACAGCCACTTCAACTGCCTACCTCAGAGGAGTACATACCAAGGACATTTTGGAAGCAGCAACTTGGAGTTCTGTACATACCTTCACCAAGCATTATCATCTGCCTCTTTACTCTAAATCCAGAGCGGGCTTTGCCACTGCAGTTCTGCAGGGCCTTATAGCCACCCCTAATGCCTTATAGAACCAGCCACCCTACCTCAGCTTTCGGATTCTACCCAAGTGTAATGACTGCAGCAGTGTAACACGATGAACATAGTACAGTTTTGTACCTACCATAAATGTAGATGTTCGAGTGTATACACTGCTGCAGTCCAGGTTACCCTCCCTCCTTCCCTTCTTACTTGTTGGTACTTACCCTAGTATTCTACCCTTTGCTACCTATCAGGAGTATTTGCTGGTAGCAGAAAGTATTTGTTTGCTTTTCTTATGTATGTTTTTTTAGCAATTTACATTGCCTACCTTTTTGGGGGTACCTGACATCTGGGGCAAGAAAAACTGAAGAAAATGGCGTCGGCTGCATCTTATATACCCCTGGCACATTGACGTCAGGGAAGAAGTTTATAACGACCAAGACTTTGGAACTTCTGATGGCAGCATAACCCAAGTGTAATGACTGCAGCAGTGTATATACTCGAACATCTACATTTATGGTAGGTACAAAACTGTACTTTTCCTAGATGGATGGATATGCAACATCCCTTTCAAAAACTGTTTAATTTGAGTATAGTTAGAAAGGTGGAAATTAAAGAGCAGATAAGAAAACAAGCTGACATGGCTGAAAGGTGTATCTTGACAGAGGAGTGAGATAGAACAGAGGACAGTAACTTAAACAAATAATCAAGAACCAGAGGTAGCCTGCCTTGCAGATGGTCCCGGTTCCTGTATGGGCACCAGCTAGAAAATCTTTTCTACTTAGACATATATGATTTCCTAGTAGCATTTTTCACCTTCTTTAGTGCCAGCTGTATATCCCCAGAAAAAAATATGTCTACAAGGTATCAACATTCTATCGTCCAGGCAGTTAGCTGAAAAGTTTTCAGGTTGAGGTGTATCAAACAATACCTGTCTTGTGTCACTAAATCCAGTAGGTGTGGAAGACTGTGGTAATTTCCCTTGGCCAGATTGAAACGAAGGAAGAACGACTAGTGCTTGGACCAAAAAGGAATCAACACCACAATTTTTTGGACAGTACTGCTGGATCTTTGAAAATATCCAGGATGTTAGCGGAAAGGATGAAAAGTCATACAGGAACATTCAAGTCCAAAGGAATGAAAATGTATCTGTCAGTCTGAAAGGAGTCCTGGAGCAGAATTTCTTTAGTTTTATGTTCTGAAAGGAGGCAAATAGATCTAATTCAGGTGTACCCCACAGTTGGATCTGTTCTTGGAAGTCCCAGGGATGAAGTTTCTATCCTGGTCCTGCTGAGCCTGTTTCACTCAAGTTTTGCTCTGACAGCATGTATGAAGCCTACAGAGTCAAACTGTGCTGAGTTTTAATCTCCCAAGCTTTCATAGTAAGTCTGTAAAGATGTTAAGGATGGTCTGATACCTCTTTGTTTATTTATGTACCACATCATCATGGTGTTATATGTGCAAACTTGCAGAGGTACTGAGTACCAGAGATGATTTAAGGTTTTCAAATCACTGATCGCTGCCAACATCCCTTGACATTTATGCCCTTCTGAATCTGTCTGTCTTGAGGATTTGACTGAGCTGACACTTTCACCTTTTTGGAGACTGCTCCCCTTGCCAGGTCTATAGCATCTGTAATGACGTAGTAGAAAGAGATTGAAAGGGAGAATGAGAGACCTGGATTACAAGAGATGTGGCCTACCCACCATAGAATCTCCCTCTTTACAATCTCAGCAGAGGGAATCTCAAAGTACAGAAGATGTAGATGCTGAATTTAGAGTATAACTGTATTTTCCTGAAGTGGAGTCTGGCCAAGAGAGGCATGAAAATCAGCAATGTCATGTACTCCAGAAACCTGAGAAACTCTATTTCAGATATGTGGCTTTGATAGGAGAAATTCCAGAATAACTGTTGATTCATCTCTTCTTTGTTTGCAGAATAGGAGGAAAAAGAGAGAGACTTGATGAACTAGTTAAATAGGAAATTCTGGAAAGGAGGGAGGAATCCCCTTTGCGAAGTATACCCCTACATTATTACATTTAAGACCCATCTGTCTGAAACTGGTACCACAAGGAAAAATTGTGCCTCAGAGAGATTGAGAGGGTTGCTACTGTGAGAAGAGGGAAGAATATGAACAGGCAAATAGTCATGCTGACTGAGAGGAATGTCCTTGAATTTTTTAGGCTTTTTTTTCTTTTTAGATCTTCATTGCCATTGCTTTTAAAATCATGCTTGATGGCTTCTTGTTGTTGCTTAAATAGTTTATTAAAAAGGGAGCTGAGGAGTGGGAGGGGAAATTTCTATTTGCATTGAAAAAGAGGGCTAGAAAAGCTGAGTTACTGCTTGAATTAGCTTGTCCCATTCATCACACTTCTTTAGTACCTCACCTTCTGAAAAACTTCCTTATCTAAGGGAGAATTTAAAATTTAAATGTTAACATCTTCAGGAAGGTTTTGAGAATTAAAGCAACCCAATCTACTCTATACTGACCCTAAAGCAGCAGCTCTGGAGGAAGAATCATTAGCTTCATAAGTACACTTTAAAATACACTTAGTAATGTGAGAAGCATTCAAAGATTTTTTACCTCAGAAGAAGGATGGCTAGCCATTGCCTTTTAAATGTTCTCAAAAGATAAAAGTGAAAATGTTAGTATATGAGCAGAGGTGTAGCTGGTTCAACTAGCACCCTGTGCTGGTCCCATAAACTAGCACCCCACCCTCTCAGGTCTTCATCTGAAGAGCAAAAAAAAAGTCTGCTCTGCTCCTTCTACTGGCACACCAAGCATGCGGCCAGATATGTATTTGCTCCCTCCTGCCCCAGTTCTTCAATGAAAGAGAAAAAAAAAAAAGAAACCATCTGCAGTCTGGTGGCGGCTACTTTTGAAATGCAGGAGCCATCCAGAAAACCAGGTCCTGTTTCTGTGACACACCCACCACAAAAGCAACTAAAAAAAGTATGTGATCAGGTATCTGGGGATTCTGAAATGCAGTAGCCAATTAAGTCCCATTTCTGTGCTCTGCCTCGACCCTCCTTCCTCAGATTTTACTTCGGGGGTAGAAACAAACATTTTTTTTTCTTTTCAACTGTAGCAAACTACTTGCTACAAACGTAGCAAGCAGTTGCTACAGTTTATACTCTGCATGCAGTGTTAGAGTGCTCAGATTTTAATTTTTTAAAAAAGAGAGAGAAACATTTTTTTCTTTCTTTTATACTGTAGTAAACTATTTGCTGCAAATGCATCAAGCAGCTGCTGTAGTTTAGACCACACAGGAACCACTGCAGTGCTCAGGAATGATTGCAAATGCAATACCAGTGTTTAAAGGCTGATATGCACTAAAAAGTGATCAAGATCAGTCTTGGAGAGCCAATCACACCCCCTAACAACTTGTGCCTGGGGCAGTTGTCCCTGTCGCCCCTCCCTAGCTACACTATGAGCCTGATGGTTCAAAATCCTGAATGTTAAAGTACTAAAAGAATGCATTTTCTTCCCCAACATATGTGATGCTTTCCCATCCATATCAGTGGGAATGGGGTTAGCAACAGTAAATAGTTTCTAAACCTTAAATACATCTGAGTCTACTTTAGGATTAGAAAACAAATAATTATGAGTTTGAGGCATCGTGTACAACCTGTCAGACTTCCAGGGGGCAGAAGTACATCTGAGTCTACTTTAGGATTAGAAAACAAATAATTATGAGTCTGAGGCATTGTGTACAACCTGTCAGACTTCCAGGGGGCAGGAGGTTATCAAGTAGACTAGAAGCAGTGAGAAAACCATTCTCTAAAGCAGACAACACAAGGGTAACAGCCATAAATGTGGGCATATCCAACTGTAACAAATCATAATACATTTTCTGTACCATAAGAATTTTATTCTGGTCCCACTGAAAACCCTCTTTCATCTAAGATAATGACTCAAAAAAGGAAATATCTTAAGGAAGGAAATCTGAAACCATACTTTCTTCAGTCAAAATGTTCAGATCAAAAATAAATTCTTCAGGTACAAGCATCCCCCTGTAATGCCTATTCTTATAACTGAAAATCCAGGTCAGAAAGAGAGGGAAATATTTCTCTTTTTTTGCCTGAAGAAATAGAAGGCAAGGAAAAAGCACTAGTGAGCTTCTTAGCAAATTCCAGTAAATCTTCCCTAACAGGGGGTGGAAATAGAAACAAGAGGCTGGAAAGTTTTCTTAG
>NC_056736.1:794784317-794886817 GCF_019279795.1 Protopterus annectens | reverse complement strand
TGCTGGATCTGCAGACTGGCCTACTCCTTAACTCCCAACTCTCTCCTCATCTGAGGAGTGAATGGCTGAAGGGCTGTCTCCCCAGTGGAGGAGTGATGAATGAACCCGCTACACTGAGCTGTTCCTGTGGACTACAATGAGTAAAAAAATGTACCACTATCCTAAAGGGTAATTGGCTTTCAGTATAAAAGAGGATAGGCCTAATACACCCTTCCCTCGTCTATGAAGCACTTTACTGTGACTTCTCCCTGACCCTTAGCCACAGATTGGCAATCAAGAACACACATTACCAAATCCACTGACATGCCAAAACCACCCCAATTCAGGTTAAACCCACTAGCCTGCTTTCATCAATGGAAAAGGGCTTCTCTCTTCAGGCACTAAGATTATGGGATACTTTCCTTATCAGCAGCTGCAACATATCTGATTACAACAAATTCAGGAAAACACAAATAACCTTTCTACAGGAAAGCTCCACTCACATTTGCTTCAAAAAACCTTCAGTAACCTAGACTAACCAAAATAACTCTCATGTAACATTATTTAATGTCTTTTTTTGCAACAGCACTTTACCCAGTGGGGCTTTTCTTTCCTTCCCAGCTCTTTCCCTTTAAAGTGCAACTCCTACTAATAAACTACTTACCAGATCACTGCAAATGATAGCAATGTTGCTTATAGATTGATAGAGTTGCATATGCTATAGATATAGATCTATCCATCTATACAGAGCTATATAGACATATATATATATATATATATATATATATATATATATATATAAAGAGAGAGAGAAAAGTATATAGATATACAGAAGATACATGTGATTTGTTTCCTGTATACTTCATTTGTTGCAGTACCAAGTCTTCTTATTCTAAAGTTTATACTCTGTAACAGCACTGAATCTCAAATTTAAGGTCATACATTTCTGTGACTGTTATATATTCTACTGTGTAACCATACCTCTCAAACTCTTAGTGCAAGAAATCTGGACAAATCCTAAAATAATGGCGGGGGGACAAGGGCTTATAAATAGGGCCAAATTTTAAATATTGCTGTTATAAACTTAGAAAGTCAATAGAATAACAGGATTTGTGTTAGCATGCATTTTTCTCAAGGATATGCAGTCTGAAACTCGTGTGTGTGTGTGTGTGTGTGTGTGTGTGTGTGTGTGTGTGTGTGTGTGTGTGTGTGTGTGTGTGGGCCGGATTCACAAAGGCTTGCACGGAGTCTAAGAGTGGAGTAAGACTCCATGCAACCAACATGTCTGCCGAGCAATCCAGGAAGAACCGGTAGGGGCGTGTAACAGAGCTCCTTAAACTAGTCCTACACGGACAGGGCTTGGATATGCAAATTACCTCAATTGCAGGCAAAAGCTATGCAAATGAGGTAAATTTGCGATCCAGGAGACCTGAACCTGTCCGAGTAGGAGTAGTGTTATTTGCAGAAATGTACTCAGTTGATAATTGAGTACGGTTCTGCAAATAGCAAAACGGAGCCGTGACAGCTGCAAAAAAAGCATGCATTTACAGGAGGAAGCATGCCAGTGGCCAAAAATACGGCCATTGGCAATGGGAAGTGATTCAAAATAGAAATAAAATAACTTTTTTTTTTCATCCCGATCTCCAGGGTTTAACCGTAGCGCAGCGCCGCGCAAACTCGATGCGCCCTAAAAAACAGAAAAGTAATAATTAAGATCCACAAATGTGGATTTTATAGCTAAAATTAATTTACAATGCAAGTGAATGGCAGGCTGAAGACAACATGGCCACCAAATAGAGGTTGCTAAGGGGGGAAGCTCAGTCTAAGAGATGTAACCAAGCATTAGTAGGCAATCCTATGCAAATGAGAGTTAGGATAGTGAATCACAAGTTTACATAGGAAATGAGCACAGTCAGTGGAGTGTAGGAGCAAGATAAGGGGAGTAACAGAGTAGAAGATAGGTGACATCACGAGGGGGGTATGTATGAAAGGAGTGAAGCTCATTGGAGCAAAGTGTCATGTGTCAGCCGACAATTACATACTATTGAAAGAGGTGTGTCAACAGGTAGGCCAGGTAAAGTCAAGAAATGGAAGGTGTATGCCGTGGATAACAGCAAAGTTTCTTGCTGAGCGTGCATGCGCGTGTGTGCACACCAGTAAACCCGAGTAAGACAGTGTGTGCGTGTGTAAGCGTATGTGTGCGCGTGTAAGCTTGAGTAAGCATATGTAAGGCTGTGAAAACAGTTACAAGCGTGTTTGCACCGGTGTGTGCGAGTTTTAACAAGAATAAGCAGGTTTTAGTCAGTGTAAGCATGTGTGTGTGCGCGTGTTAGCTGCTGTGCGCATGTTTGCACTTGTGTGCGCGGCGCCCCCCCCTCAGGAAACAGAAAGGAAAAAGGAAGCACACCAAATAGTAGGGAAGTTACCAGGGAGTACTAGCAGAGTTAGCAGGTGAAAACAATCAGAATCAGGCAATTACCCAGGCAAAACACTAGCCCAGCCCAGCCCAGCACTAACACTGCAAACAACAGTTCATTATGTTTCTCTCAAGAGACACTGCAACACTGCAGTAAGCTAATAGCAGTGAAAACTGAAAAAGCTGTACTGAGGCAAAAAATGTTAGGGGCTGCCATTGCTGTTATAAGGCGACATATGCAACATGCTGAGGGTGGTGATGATGCAAATGCTGCTGGACAACCTACAGTGAGAAGACGGAGAAGAGTGTACAGGCCCAAGGTAACCTACCAGGGACTACATGAGCTGGAGTTAGTGGAGCGCTATAGACTGGACAGAGACCTCTTGCAGCAAATTGTTGAGCTGTGCAGGCCACGCCTCACACACAGAATGAACAGAGGGGAACCCATCCCAGTGGAAACTAAGGTATGTGTTGGCCTAAGAATATTAGCAACAGGTACCTTCCAGAGACCAACTGGTGATATGATGGGAATATCACAGCATCCAGGGTACTGCACCAGTTCCTGAATGCCATGTCAGCACATGTTGGTGATCATGTATACTTCCCCAATTCCCGTGAGGTATTGGCCAGCAATATGCATCTCTTCCAGCAAATAGCGGAATACCCTGAGGTAGTGGGTGCAGTAGACTGCATGCACATATGCATTAAGGCACCAGCCGGTGAGTGGGGTAGGGTCTACTTCAACCGCAAGGGCTTCCCCTCCATCAACTGCCAGGTCATGTGTGATGCCCAGGGCATAATGCTGAATGTGTGTGCTGGCTGCCCTGGAAGCTACCATGGTTCCCATATCTGGCATCTGGCCTTGGCTGTACCAGACATTTGTCAATGGGGACATCCCACATGGACACCTAGTGGGGGATGCTGGCTATGCACTGGAGCCATGGCTGATGACACCCATCAGAAATGCACACACACCTGAACAGGTACGCCATAATGAGGCACACGCACAAACGCAAAATGTAATCGAGCGTGTGTTTGGGCTGCTCAAGTCACGGTTCCGGTGCCTGGACACATCTGGTGGAGCCTTGCAGTACTCACCAACTACATGTACCCAAATTGTCATGGTATGTGCTATGCTACATAATATGATCCTGCGAAAACAGCTGCAGCAGGACCAGCATAGGCCTGGGCCAAACAGCCCCCCACCATTGCCAGGGCCATCACAGGCAGAGCGTGACTCGGAGGAGGAACAACCTGAGCCTGCCACAGTAGGCAGAAGGAGGTGTGCCCAGTATGCTTTGGCCTTGGCAAAGAGGCAATGCATAGCAAATACACTGGCTCAGTAGGAACTCTGGAAATTATACCTCTCTCTGACCCGCACATATAGTAAAAGGGATGCCTACGTTGACACTACCTGCAAGTCAAACATGTATAGGGAGTGTAGTATGTGCATCTGACATAGGCAGCCCTGCATCAACACCTGAGGCATGATTGCCATGTGTTAAGCAATATAAAGCAGTGCTAAACAGCATTTACCACTATGTAGTATATGTAAACCAAATCGCACACACCAACTAGTACAAATGTGGTCAATGTTGAGTAATATTGGCAACGTCAGCAATGATGGTTAATATTGAGCAATGTTGGACAAGCTGGGTCTAAGTAGGGCATAGATGAACAAAAGCCAACATGCTCATAGTTGCTCTACTGGCCCTTAAGCAGTCTGGTCTGCTCAGTATGAAAATATAAGCAGTGATGGTCTTCGAACCCAGGATACTGTGCACTACAGTTGTAGTACTGAACCACTAAACCATAACAGTATTGCAGTGGTTAACCTGTATGAAGAAATGTTGATAAGTCTATGCGAAGTATTCCATGGAAACCCTGCAGGCACAGCATAATCCCTGTCGAGTTATGACACAAAAGTGAGTCCTGCAGTAAGAATAGAACCTGACTTTCAACACACACAGTACAGATGTTAATATTGGACATGTACATATACATCAACAAATGTAGTGGACCTCGGACAGCAACATACAGAAAGGTTACACTGGGCATGCTCACACATTTGAATACATGAGACAAATGTCAGGCAACAGAACACCGACAGTCTGAACTGGTCATGCTCACACACTTAGGCCATGTTGGAGTACAGCAGTGGGCCACACATATCAGGCAGTTGCTTGTGTTAACCCTGGAACCTCTCACTATCCAGCAATCTGCCCTGTGCACACACTTATATGACAACAGACACGTATATAATATAGTGGAACCCTGTCATAATCAAATATGTTCCGCAGATACCTAAGCGGTTCATAGAAAGTGGGAAAGCAAAGATGATAAAAACCTGCAAACAGTATCAGCAATAAACATTGTGCATCATGAACATTGTCATAGGTTCAGAGGTTGATACTAGGCTATCTGCCCTAGGGCATGTTTAAGCATAGCCAGAGTGTGTTTGGCTGCTGCAGCCCAGTCAAATCAGAACACTGTGCCCGTGAATAGTAGGTCATACAAGATAGCCCATTTACGTTTAGTGTATTGTGCCTCTGTCTAGCAGGGACCCAGAAGACATCCCATAGGTACACATACGATCACCCATCCACTTGTCAAGATGTCACCTGTAGCTGGTCAGTGGGTGGCTCTGCTTATGCAAAACTGGGACTACACTCTGCAGTGAGTGTAGCCTTACGGATAATAATCTGTCCCCCCAGCATGTCCTATCAACATCTGTGCTGAGGTATGTGTCCCTGGAGTGTGTAGCTCCAAGGGGGTTGGATATCCTGAGGTGGTGCATGTCCATTAATTCTGGGTCAGATATTGCCTTAAACTACAGGCACACAACACATCCGTGTAGGTGGTAAGTGACTGAGTAGAGCTGGAGTTACTGTATCTGAACTGTGCAGGGCATCCGTGTGAGTCCCTACATCTGCTTGATGAGTAACATTTGTGGCCATTACAGTTGCTGCAAGTGTCAGGTAAGGTACAACCCAAATGTGGCATAGTAACCAAGAATGGTTGTGATGAGTATAGGGGCACAATGACCACACGTGATCAACATGTGAAACCATGTGGGATATGGTGGGCTATGTAGAAGTACTGTCTAACCACTTTGGCAATGTGATTGTCAAAGGCGAGAGTACGAACAGGTCATGTCCCCAAACCCGTAACAACTACTACTGTATGTAATGGATTACTACCTATGTGGTAATGTGTGGGCATGTTGTCTTCTCAAAGGGGATGACTATGCAGCTAATGGCATGTAGCTGTAGGCCATGGCTCAGGCACCAGTCATCCTATCTCTGTGAGACCCTGTATGAGTATGCATGTGCCAGCTGGAGAGTTGATTATGGCACCCAGTTTGCAGTCATCTGCGAACATGGGCAGCCATATCCCTCCTGTGATAGCCTGTACACCACACAAATATATACTGAACAAGAGAGGCCCCAGGACTGAGCCTTGTGAGATGCCATGTGTAACTGGTGTATAGTCAGACATGGCACCTGCAACACTGAGCATGTGGGTGCTATCCCTGAGCCAGGTAGCAATCCATCGTGTGAGATATGTGTCGATATTGATGCCGGTGAGCCTATGCATAATGGCCGTGTGGGGTATTGTGTTGAAGGGTTCTGCAAGGTCCAAGCAGGCTGTGTGGACAACCGTCCCAACACTGATGGACCTGGTAACTGTTTAAAGAATACAAACAGGTCCAACAGGCAAGATCTGCCCACAACAATGCTGTAATGTGTAGGAGCCAGTGTCTGTAGGTTTCCCATGTCTATGTGCATTAGTCCCATTACAATACGCTCCATAGCTTTGCAGAACAGGCTAGTTAGCCCTATAGGCCGATATTGTCTGTGGTCTGTTATGGCAGTATTCAGTGGAGTGGGACCACTATCACTGTCGCCATTCCGTGAGTCTGAATCCTGCAGTAACTCTGATATCGAACAGTGACATAATGTGAGGGTTACATCTGTCATGAAGGCCGTGTGCAACACAGGCCGGGACACTGTTTGGTTCATTGATGCTGTGTTGTCCGCTGTGGGGAGGGCAGCACTCACCTGTTTATTCATGATGTCAGGGTGGTTACACTCTGTTGGGATGCACAGTACCTCCTTAGGAGGGATGGGGGGGAGACATCTGCATTGAACCTGTTTGCCAGGATGTTGGCAATGTCTGTGGGTTCAGGGTATGTTCAGTCAGTATGCAGTAACACACAGTATATCAGTGAGTGTCCAGCCAGGTACCTGAATTAACTGAAGAAGGCCTTGTGAGTGTCCGATGTGTCTGGTGCAATTGTCCGTTAGAAGCGGCCCTGAAATAAATACACAAGTGATTGTAGCTGTCTGCTAGTACAGATCACAGATGCCTTCCCTGTCTGGGATTGTGCTCTATCATGTAGTAGCTTCTTCCTTTTGTTGTATAGCGTATTAATGGCCGGGGTCCAACAGACAGGTCCCCTGCCATTGGAGTAGTGAGTCCAGGTGTTATTTTGGATAGCATGATCCATGCAGTCCACTAGGTGTCCATAGACTGTGTATGTAAAGGATTCAGCAGTCTGAGCTGTACTTATCACTGACCCAAGGTCTCTGAAGGATACCACCGTGGTATGGAGAAGTGTGACGTTTGCTTTTGGGAAGTTCACCAAAATTACTCAGGATGGGTGTGGGGACGGGATATGGATGTCCAGTGAGATAAAGTATGTTCTGTCCTTACCAATGAGGGGTATATCGCAGGTGTGGAACATAGAATCCCCATGTTGGTGATGATCATGTCCATTATGTTGTCCCATCTTGTGGGTGTGGTGACCGGTTGTGCCATAGCATATGAGTTTAGAAATTGTAGCAACTGTTGGGCGGGGGTGTTGGGGCCTGAGTACTATCCACAGTCAATGTTTGTGTATTTGACGTCACCCAATATAATGGTGTTTGAGTAGACCGTCATATTGTCCAGTGTTCCCCGGAAAGACGAGTGTGGTTGCTGAGTTTGTGAGTGTGGTCTGTAGCAGGCAACAAACCAAAAGGAAGATTTGCACAATGTTAGGTGCATATGTATGGTCTGTGATGCTTTGTGCAGTGCTACCAACCCGGAGGTATGTGTATTTGTGATGTATATGGATACTCCCCCTATTTGTGTTGGCCATTCCGAGTTATGTGGTCAGAAAGCATGGTACGAAATATAACCTGGTAGTGCTGGTGTGCATGTGGGAGCCTGAACCATGTGTCTGTTAGTGCACAGATATTGCTATTCTCCATACTGAGGAGATTCCTGAGTGTGGTCAATGTGAGGGTAATACATCTGGTGTTGAGCAGCATTACCCTCAGTGTCATGTACTCTGTAATGTCTATGGAGGTGGGTCTGTCTGTTGAGCCCCGCAAATAAGGCAGTATGGTGGCAGCAAGTGCCTTAGCCAGTATTCAAAAGTCCAAGGGTGACAGGTGCAAGCTGTCCATTGGGAAGCTACGTGGCATGTCGAGCATGTCACCCCAGGCTGACAGACACTGTATCCCCTTTGAATAACACCAATATGTTAGCCAACATGTGATCAGTTTGTTGGTATATTGAGACATAATACTTGGTGAGTGTAAGATGCTAGACAAGGTCAGGGTCATACCGGCCTGGGCTACATGATCAGAGAGTTCCTCTATGTATCATGTCATGTGGTCCAGGGAGGAACGTCTGAGGTTGTGCACACCAGCATGGACAATGATGGAGCCAGTCCTGGACTTGCTTTGGAGTGACCTGAGTGCATGTGTTATGTGGCGGATCCTGGCACCTGAGAGACAGCTCTAAGTGACGTTGGCCTAAGAATATTAGCAACAGGTACCTTCCAGAGACCAACTGGTGATATGATGGGAATATCACAGCATCCAGGTACTGCACCAGTTCCTGAATGCCATGTCAGCACATGTTGGTGATCATGTATACTTCCCCAATTCCCGCGGAGGTATTGGCCAGCAATATGCATCTCTTCCAGCAAATAGCGGAATACCCTGAGGTAGTGGGTGCAGTAGACTGCATGCACATATGCATTAAGGCACCAGCCGTGAGTGGGGTAGGGCTCCACTTCAACCGCTAGGGCTTCCTCCATCAACTGCCAGGTCATGTGTGATGCCCAGGGCATAATGCTGAATGTGTGTGCTGGCTGCCCTGGAAGCCACCATGGTTCCCATATCTGGCATCTGACGAGCTGTACCAGACATTTGTCAATGGGACATCCCACATGGACACCTAGTGGGGGATGCTGGCTATGCACTGGAGCCATGGCTGATGACACCCATCAGAAATGCACACACACCTGAACAGGTACGCCATAATGAGGCACACGACAAACGAAATGTAATCGAGCGGTGTTTGGGCTGCTCAAGTCACGGTTCCGTGCCTGGACACATCTGGTGGAGCCTTGCAGTACTCACCAACTACATGTACCCAAATTGTCATGGTATGTGCTATGCTACATAATATGATCCTGCGAAAACAGCTGCAGCAGGACCAGCATAGGCCTGGGCCAAACAGCCCCCCACCATTGCCAGGGCCATCACAGGCAGAGCCGTGACTCGGAGGAGGAACAACCTGAGCCTGCCACAGTAGGCAGAAGGAGGTGTGCCCAGTATGCTTTGGCCTTGGCAAAGAGGCAATGCATAGCAAATACACTGGCTCAGTAGGAACTCTGGAAATTATACCTCTCTCTGACCCGCACATATAGTAAAAGGGATGCCTACGTTGACACTACCTGCAAGTCAAACATGTATAGGGAGTGTAGTATGTGCATCTGACATAGGCAGCCCTGCATCAACACCTGAGGCATGATTGCCATGTGTTGCAATATAAAGCAGTGCTAAACAGCATTTACCACTATGTAGTATATGTAAACCAAATCGCACACACCAACTAGTACAAATGTGGTCAATGTTGAGTAATATTGGCCAACGTCCAGCAATGATGGTTAATATTGAGCAATGTTGGACAAGCTGGGTCTAAGTAGGGCATAGATGAACAAAAGCCAACATGCTCATAGTTGCTCTACTGGCCCTTAAGCAGTCTGGTCTGCTCAGTATGAAAATATAAGCAGTGATGGTCTTCGAACCCAGGATACTGTGCACTACAGTTGTAGTACTGAACCACTAAACCATAACAGTATTGCAGTGGTTAACCTGTATGAAGAAATGTTGATAAGTCTATGCCAAGTATTCCATGGAAACCCTGCAGGCACAGCATAACACCGGTCCAGTTATGACACAAAAGTGAGCCCTGCAGTAAGAATAGAACCTGACTTTCAACACACACAGTACAGATGTTAATATTGGACATGTACATATACATCAACAAATGTAGTGGACCTCGACAGCAACATACAGAAAGGTTACACTGGGCATGCTCACACATTTGAATACATGAGACAAATGTCAGGCAACAGAACACCGACAGTCTGAACTGGTCATGCTCACACACTTAGGCCATGTTGAGTACAGCAGTGGGCCACACATATCAGGCAGTTGCTTGTGTTAACCCTGAACCTCTCACTATCCAGCAATCTGCCCTGTGAACAAACTTATATGACAACAGACACGTATATAATATAGTGGAACCCTGTCATAATCAAATATGTTCCGCAGATACCTAAGCGGTTCATAGAAAGTGGGAAAGCAAAAAATGATAAAAACCTGCAAACAGTATCAGCAATAAACATTGTGCATCATGAACATTGTCATAGGTTCAGAGGTTGATACTAGGCTATCTGCCCTAGGGCATGTTTAAGCATAGCCAGAGTGTGTTTATTGCTGCAGCCCAGTCAATCAGAACACTGTGCCTGTGAATAGTAGGTCATACAAGATAGCCCATTTACGCTTAGTGTATTGTGCCTCTGTCTAGCAGGGACCCAGAAGACATCCCATAGGTACACATACGATCACCCATCCACTTGTCAAGATGTCACCTGTAGCTGGTCAGTGGGTGGCTCTGCTTATGCAAAACTGGGACTACACTCTGCAGTGAGTGTTGCCCACGGATAATAATCTGTCCCCCAGCATGTCCTATCAACATCTGTGCTGAGGTATGTGTCCCTGGAGTGTGTAGCTCCAAGGGGGTTGGATATCCTGAGGTGGTGCATGTCCATTAATTCTGGGTCAGATATTGCCTTAAACTACAGGCACACAACACATCCGTGTAGGTGGTAAGTGACTGAGTAGAGCTGGAGTTACTGTATCTGAACTGTGCAGGGCATCCGGTGAGTCCCTACATCTGCTTGATGAGTAACATTTGTGGCCATTACAGTTGCTGCAAGTGTCAGGTAAGGTACAACCCAAATGTGGCATAGTAACCAAGAATGGTTGTGATGAGTATAGGGGCACAATGACCACACGTGATCAACATGTGAAACCATGTGGGATATGGTGGGCTATGTAGAAGTACTGTTCTAACCACTTTGGCAATGTGATTGTCAAAGGCGAGTATAACAGGTCATGTCCCCAAACCCGTGAATAACTACTACTGTATGTAATGGATTACTACCTATGTGGTAATGTGTGGGCATGTTGTCTTCTCAAAGGGGATGACTATGCAGCTAATGGCATGTAGCTGTAGGCCATGGCTCAGGCACCAGTCATCCTATCTCTGTGAGACCTGTATGAGTATGCATGTGCCACGTGGAGAGTTGATTATGGCACCCAGTTTGCAGCCATCTGCGAACATGGGCAGCCATATCCCTCCTGTGATAGCCTGTACACCACACAAATATATACTGAACAAGAGAGGCCCCAGGACTGAGCCTTGTGAGATGCCATGTGTAACTGGTGTATAGTCAGACATGGCACCTGCAACACTGAGCATGTGGGTGCTATCCCTGAGCCAGGTAGCAATCCATCGTGTGAGATATGTGTCGATATTGATGCCGTGAGCCTATGCATAATGGCCGTGGGGTATTGTGTTGAAGGGTTCTGCAAGGTCCAAGCAGGCTGTGTGGACAACCGGTTCCAACACTGATGGACCTGGTAACTGTTTAAAGAATACAAACAGGTCCAACAGGCAAGATCTGCCCACAACAATGCTGTAATGTGTAGGAGCCAGTGTCTGTAGGTTTCCCATGTCTATGTGCATTAGTCCCATTACAATACGCTCCATAGCTTTGCAGAACAGGCTAGTTAGCCCTATAGGCCGATATTGTCTGTGGTCTGTTATGGCAGTATTCAGTGGAGTGGGACCACTATCACTGTACGCCATTCCGTGGGTACGAATCCTGCAGTAACTCTGATATCGAACAGTGACATAATGTGAGGGTTACATCTGTCATGAAGGCCGTGTGCAACACAGGCCGGGACACTGTTTGGTTCATTGATGCTGTGTTGTCCGCTGTGGGGAGGGCAGCACTCACCTGTTTATTCATGATGTCAGGGTGGTTACACTCTGTTGGGATGCACAGTACCTCCTTAGGAGGGATGGGGGGGAGACATCTGCATTGAACCTGTTTGCCAGGATGTTGGCAATGTCTGTGGGTTCAGGGTATGTTCAGTCAGTATGCAGTAACACACAGTATATCAGTGAGTGTCCAGCCAGGTACCTGAATTAACTGAAGAAGGCCTTGTGAGTGTCCATGTGTCTGGTGCAATTGTCCGTTAGAAGCGGCCCTGAAATAAATACACAAGTGATTGTAGCTGTCTGCTAGTACAGATCACAGATGCCTTCCCTGTCTGGGATTGTGCTCTATCATGTAGTAGCTTCCTTTTGCTGTATAGCGTATTAATGGCCGGGGTCCAACAGACAGGTCCCCTGCCATTGGAGTAGTGAGTCCAGGTGTTATTTTGGATAGCATGATCCATGCAGTCCACTAGGTGTCCATAGACTGTGTATGTAAAGGATTCAGCAGTCTGAGCTGTACTTATCACTGACCCAAGGTCTCTGAAGGATACCACCGTGGTATGGAGAAGTGTGACGTTTGCTTTTGGGAAGTTCACCAAAATTACTCAGGATGGGTGTGGGGACGGGATATGGATGTCCAGTGAGATAAAGTATGTTCTGTCCTTACCAATGAGGGGTATATCGCAGGTGTGGAACATAGAATCCCCATGTTGGTGATGATCATGTCCATTATGTTGTCCCATCTTGTGGGTGTGGTGACCGGTTGTGCCATAGCATATGAGTTTAGAAATTGTAGCAACTGTTGGGCGGGGGTGTTGGGGCCTGAGTACTATCCACAGTCAATGTTTGTGTATTTGACGTCACCCAATATAATGGTGTTTGAGTAGACCGTCATATTGTCCAGTGTTCCCCGGAAAGACGAGTGTGGTTGCTGAGTTTGTGAGTGTGGTCTGTAGCAGGCAACAAACCAAAAGGAAGATTTGCACAATGTTAGGTGCATATGTATGGTCTGTGATGCTTTGTGCAGTGCTACCAACCCGGAGGTATGTGTATTTGTGATGTATATGGATACTCCCCCTATTTGTGTTGGCCATTCCGAGTTATGTGGTCAGAAAGCATGGTACGAAATATAACCTGGTAGTGCTGGTGTGCATGTGGGAGCCTGAACCATGTGTCTGTTAGTGCACAGATATTGCTATTCTCCATACTGAGGAGATTCCTGAGTGTGGTCAATGTGAGGGTAATACATCTGGTGTTGAGCAGCATTACCCTCAGTGTCATGTACTCTGTAATGTCTATGGAGGTGGGTCTGTCTGTTGAGCCCCGCTTAAATAAGGCAGTATGGTGGCAGCAAGTGCCTTAGCCAGTATTCAAAAGTCCAAGGGTGACAGGTGCAAGCTGTCCATTGGGAAGCTACGTGGCATGTCGAGCATGTCACCCCAGGCTGACAGACACTGTATCCCCTTTGAATAACACCAATATGTTAGCCAACATGTGATCAGTTTGTTGGTATATTGAGACATAATACTTGGTGAGTGTAAGATGCTAGACAAGGTCAGGGTCATACCGGCCTGGGCTACATGATCAGAGAGTTCCTCTATGTATCATGTCATGTGGTCCAGGGAGGAACGTCTGAGGTTGTGCACACCAGCATGGACAATGATGGAGCCAGTCCTGGACTTGCTTTGGAGTGACCTGAGTGCATGTGTTATGTGGCGGATCCTGGCACCTGAGAGACAGCTCTAAGTGACTATTCCCTTGTTTGGCCTGGTGAGTGGGACGTCAGTGTGTCTGACATTGTGTCACCTATTACATGTGTATCAGGTGTGTTGTTTAGCCCGAAGGGCAGTGACTGTGTGGCACACTGACATTGTGAACTATGTGATATGTGGGTATTGTAGTGGGGTAGCAGTTGTTTGTGTGTCTGCTTTGGAGGTCTCTGCTGCTTAGGCAGAGTGTATGTAGAGCCTCCGAGTATGTGTATGTGTGTGTGATAATGTGGTTTGATTGCTGTCGCTATCGGTGTATCTGAGACTGATATGTGGTGTGTGTGTGGTCACCACCACCACCTGATAGACCATGCCAGTCATGGGTCAAGAGAGCTCAGCCTCCTGTATGTCAGTATTGTTGCATCTCTCACATATATCTGAGTGTGTTGGGAGGAGGAGAGGGTTGTCTGTGTACATGAGGCAGATGTGACATTGTGTCATAACCACAATATTCACTAGCTGGACTGAAGAGTACACACGAAACCGACCCCTGGACATGCCAGTATATTATGGTGACATACTCTGTAGCCTAATCACAAAGGATCAGTAGGGTGTTAAGTGTGTAAATGAGTATAACCGGGATTAGTGCTCAGGTTTGTTGGTGTTTTGTAAAGAGTAGCTGAGAAGGAGTCCAGACTGAGAATCATGACATGTCCTTCAGCTATGTCATAAATAGTAATGTACACTCATATATGTCCTGAGTCAGGGCCAACTGTACCTTACTGACAATGCCGACATCCTGTCAGGTAGGCCCATATATACATAACCACCTCCCACTGACGATAGTCCCTGACATCATACCAGGAGATATCACGTGTAGAATAGCTGACCAGCTCCCCCCAAAGCTAAAAGCATGGCAGCAATTGGATTACAATGTTTCCCAATATGTGTCATGCATGCACTACAGAACAAACAGACCCTGCACTACAGAACAAACAGACCCTGCACCTGAACAGTCTGTTGAGCCTCACCTACTCCACAGGGTCTGGAACCATTGAATGTCTTACAGCAACATATGGCACTCCCCACAAGTGTGGGTGCACAACACACCATGGGAAATATAGCCCAGTTAGCCTATAAAGTCTGATCTGCAAGGCCATGGAGTTCATCATGGCTGAAGTCATAAACAGAGCTATTGGAAGCTGACAAACACACAACCCTACCAACTGTGGTATGTTCATGTGCAGATCATGGTTCCCAAACATGCTACACCATTTGTAAGGCAGCCACCCGGGACATACATCACTGAACAGAGCTACACATGTCCCACATAGACTTTGCATAGCTCTTCATCAACATCACAGACACATGTCATATCCACAAAACCAACAATCTGTGCATAGATATGTGTTGATATATGAAGGGATGTCAATGTGTCCACAGATAGATCACACAAGGTGCGACTCACAGGGTCCTGTTCAAGCTGCTGATACCTGCCGACCTACATGGATCATTCCTGGGATTGCAAAAAAGAAAGTGCACACACATTCCCATGACCAGTCTAATGATGTCAGCATCCTACAAATATACCAGGAGAACAAAAAACACCCAGTCAAGTATATAGCGCGCTGTGTTAATGCATATCTCTTTAGTATCATAACATAGTTAGGTAGGAGTTTGAATCCTACAAGTGCTGACAGTGTGTGTGTGTGTGTGTGTGTGTGTGTGTGTGTGTGTGTGTGTGTGTGTGGGGGATATGTGTGCGATTTCCTTTGAGAGGATGAGACTGGGAAAACACATTAAAAGAGGCACATCCCTCTTTCGAATGTCTGATGATATATATCAGGTGAACAGAAACCACCCAGTAAAGCATGTAGCATGTTGTGTTAATGTGTATCTCTCTAGTGTCATAACATAGTTAGGTAGGGGGTTGAATCCTGCAAGTGCTGTTCGTGTGTGTGTGATTTCCTTTGAGAGGAGTAGCCTTTTTGGAGACTGGGAAAACACATTAAAAGTGGCACATTCCTCTTTGGAATGTCTGTTGATGTCAGCATCCTACAAATATATCAGGTGAACAAACACCACCCAGTAGAGCATGTAGCGTGCTGTGTTAATGCGTATCTCTCTAGTATCAAAACATAGTTGGGTAGGGGTTTGAATCCTGCAAGTGCTGACAGTGTGTGTGAGGGGGGGGAGGATATGTGTATGATTTCCTTTGAGAGGAGTAGCCTTTTTGGAGACTGGGAAAACACATTAAAAGAGGCACATTCCTCTTTGGAATGTCTGTTGATGTCAGCATCCTACAAATATATCAGGTGAACAAACACCACCCAGTAGAGCATGTTTCGTGCTGTGTTAATGCGTATCTCTCTAGTATCAAAACATAGTTAGATAGGGGTTTGAATCCTGCAAGTGCTGACAGTGTGTGTGTGTGTGGGGGGTACTGACAGTGTGTGTGAGGGGAGGGTATGTGTGTGATTTCCTTTGAGAGGAGTAGCCTTTTTGGAGACTGGGAAAACACATTAAAAGAGGCACATTCCTCTTTGGAATGTCTGATGATGTCAGCATCCTACAAATATATCAGGTGAACAAACACCACCCAGTAGAGCATGTAGCGTGCTGTGTTAATGTATATCTCTCTAGTATCAAAGCATAGTTGGGTAGGGGTTTGAATCCTGCAAGTGCTGACAGTGTGTGTGTGTGCGTGTGTGTGTGGGGAGGGTATGTGTGTGATTTCCTTTGAGAAGAGTAGCCTTTTTGGAGACTGGGAAAACACATTAAAAGAGGCACATCCCTCTTTGTAATGTCTGATGATGTGGGGGGGGTGCTGACAGTGTGTGTGGGGGGAGGGTATGTGTATGATTTCCTTTGAGAGGTCTAGCCTTTTTGGAGACTGGGAAAACACATTAAAAGAGACACATTCCTCTTTGGAATGTCTGTTGATGTCAGCATCCTACAAATATATCAGGTGAGCAAACACCACCCAGTAGAGTATGTAGCGTGCTGTGTTAATGCATATCTCTCTAGTATCAAAACATAGTTAGATAGGGGTTTGAATCCTGCAAGTGCTGACAGAGTGTGTGTGTGTGTGTGTGTGGGGGGGTGCTGACAGTGTGTGTGGGGGGAGGGTATGTGTGTGATTTCCTTTGAGAGGAGTAGCCTTTTTGGAGACTGGGAAAACACATTAAAAGAGGCACATTCCTCTTTGGAATGTCTGATGATGTCAGCATCCTACAAATATATCAGGTGAACAAACACCACCCAGTAGAGCATGTAGCGTGCTGTGTTAATGTGTATCTCTCTAGTATCAAAATATAGTTGGGTAGGGGTTTGAATCCTGCAAGTGCTGACAGTGTATGTGGGGGGGGGTGCTGACAGTGTGTGTGTGTGTGTGTGTGGGGGGTATGTGTGTGATTTC
Organism: Protopterus annectens; assembly: GCF_019279795.1. NCBI lineage: Eukaryota > Metazoa > Chordata > Ceratodontiformes > Protopteridae > Protopterus > Protopterus annectens. The sequence goes on along the minus strand of NC_056736.1, from coordinate 794,869,941 downwards.
CTTTGAGAGGCGTAGCCTTTTTGGAGACTGGGAAAACACATTAAAAGAGGCACATCCTCTTTGTAATGTCTGATGATGTGGGGGTGCTGGACAGTGTGTGTGTGTGGGGAGGGTATGTGTATGATTTCCTTTGAGAGGTGTAGCCTTTTTGGAGACTGGGAAAACATATTAAAAGAGGCACATTCCTCTTTGGAATGTCTGTTGATGTCAGCATCCTACAAATATATCAGGTGAACAAACACCACCCAGTAGAGCATGTAGCGTGCTGTGTTAATGATTATTCTCTAGTATCAAAACATAGTTAGATAGGGTTTGAATCCTGCAAGTGCTGACAGTGTGTGTGTGTGGGGGGTGCTGACAGTGTGTGTGGGCGGAGGGTATGTGTGTGATTTCCTTTGAGAGGAGTAGCCTTTTTGGAGACTGGGAAAACACATTAAAAGAGGCACATCCCTCTTTGTAATGTCTGATGATGTGGGGGGGGAGGGTATGTGTATGATTTCCTTTGAGAGGTGTAGCCTTTTTGGAGACTGGGAAAACACATTAAAAGAGGCACATTCCTCTTTCGAATGTCTGATGATATATATCAGGTGAACAGAAACCACCCAGTAAAGCATGTAGCATGTTGTGTTAATGTGTATCTCTCTAGTGTCATAACATAGTTAGGTAGGGGGTTGAATCCTGCAAGTGCTGTTCGTGTGTGTGTGATTTCCTTTGAGAGGAGTAGCCTTTGGAGACTGGGAAAACACATTAAAAGTGGCACATTCCTCTTTGGAATGTCTGTTGATGTCAGCATCCTACAAATATATCAGGTGAACAAACACCACCCAGTAGAGCATGTAGCGTGCTGTGTTAATGCGTATCTCTCTAGTATCAAAACATAGTTGGGTAGGGGTTTGAATCCTGCAAGTGCTGACAGTGTGTGTGAGGGGGGGGAGGATATGTGTATGATTTCCTTTGAGAGGAGTAGCCTTTTTGGAGACTGGGAAAACACATTAAAAGAGGCACATCCCTCTTTCGAATGTCTGATGATATATATCAGGTGAACAGAAACCACCCAGTAAAGCATGTAGCATGTTGTGTTAATGTGTATCTCTCTAGTGTCATAACATAGTTAGGTAGGGGGTTGAATCCTGCAAGTGCTGTTCGTGTGTGTGTGATTTCCTTTGAGAGGAGTAGCCTTTTTGGAGACTGGGAAAACACATTAAAAGTGGCACATTCCTCTTTGGAATGTCTGTTGATGTCAGCATCCTACAAATATATCAGGTGAACAAACACCACCCAGTAGAGCATGTAGCGTGCTGTGTTAATGCGTATCTCTCTAGTATCAAAACATAGTTGGGTAGGGGTTTGAATCCTGCAAGTGCTGACAGTGTGTGTGAGGGGGGGGAGGATATGTGTATGATTTCCTTTGAGAGGAGTAGCCTTTTTGGAGACTGGGAAAACACATTAAAAGAGGCACATCCCTCTTTGTAATGTCTGATGATGTGGGGGGGGGTGCTGATAGTGTGTGTGTGTGTGGGGAGGGTATGTGTATGATTTCCTTTGAGAGGTGTAGCCTTTTTGGAGACTGGGAAAACACATTAAAAGAGGCACATTCCTCTTTGGAATGTCTGTTGATGTCAGCATCCTACAAATATATCAGGTGAACAAACACCACCCAGTAGAGCATGTTTCGTGCTGTGTTAATGCGTATCTCTCTAGTATCAAAACATAGTTAGATAGGGGTTTGAATCCTGCAAGTGCTGACAGTGTGTGTGTGTGTGGGGGGTACTGACAGTGTGTGTGAGGGGAGGGTATGTGTGTGATTTCCTTTGAGAGGAGTAGCCTTTTTGGAGACTGGGAAAACACATTAAAAGAGGCACATTCCTCTTTGGAATGTCTGATGATGTCAGCATCCTACAAATATATCAGGTGAACAAACACCACCCAGTAGAGCATGTAGCGTGCTGTGTTAATGTATATCTCTCTAGTATCAAAGCATAGTTGGGTAGGGGTTTGAATCCTGCAAGTGCTGACAGTGTGTGTGTGCGTGTGTGTGTGGGGAGGGTATGTGTGTGATTTCCTTTGAGAAGAGTAGCCTTTTTGGAGACTGGGAAAACACATTAAAAGAGGCACATCCCTCTTTGTAATGTCTGATGATGTGGGGGGGGTGCTGACAGTGTGTGTGGGGGGAGGGTATGTGTATGATTTCCTTTGAGAGGTCTAGCCTTTTTGGAGACTGGGAAAACACATTAAAAGAGACACATTCCTCTTTGGAATGTCTGTTGATGTCAGCATCCTACAAATATATCAGGTGAGCAAACACCACCCAGTAGAGTATGTAGCGTGCTGTGTTAATGCATATCTCTCTAGTATCAAAACATAGTTAGATAGGGGTTTGAATCCTGCAAGTGCTGACAGAGTGTGTGTGTGTGTGTGTGTGTGTGGGGGGGTGCTGACAGTGTGTGTGGGGGGAGGGTATGTGTGTGATTTCCTTTGAGAGGAGTAGCCTTTTTGGAGACTGGGAAAACACATTAAAAGAGGCACATTCCTCTTTGGAATGTCTGATGATGTCAGCATCCTACAAATATATCAGGTGAACAAACACCACCCAGTAGAGCATGTAGCGTGCTGTGTTAATGTGTATCTCTCTAGTATCAAAATATAGTTGGGTAGGGGTTTGAATCCTGCAAGTGCTGACAGTGTATGTGGGGGGGGGTGCTGACAGTGTGTGTGTGTGTGTGTGTGGGGGGGGTATGTGTGTGATTTCCTTTGAGAGGAGTAGCCTTTTTGGAGACTGGGAAAACACATTAAAAGAGGCACATCCCTCTTTGTAATGTCTGATGATGTGGGGGGGTGCTGACAGTGTGTGTGTGTGGGGGGAGGGTATGTGTATGATTTCCTTTGAGAGGTGTAGCCTTTTTGGAGACTGGGAAAACATATTAAAAGAGGCACATTCCTCTTTGGAATGTCTGTTGATGTCAGCATCCTACAAATATATCAGGTGAACAAACACCACCCAGTAGAGCATGTAGCGTGCTGTGTTAATGCGTATCTCTCTAGTATCAAAACATAGTTAGATAGGGGTTTGAATCCTGCAAGTGCTGACAGTGTGTGTGTGTGGGGGGTGCTGACAGTGTGTGTGGGCGGAGGGTATGTGTGTGATTTCCTTTGAGAGGAGTAGCCTTTTTGGAGACTGGGAAAACACATTAAAAGAGGCACATCCCTCTTTGTAATGTCTGATGATGTGGGGGGGGAGGGTATGTGTATGATTTCCTTTGAGAGGTGTAGCCTTTTTGGAGACTGGGAAAACACATTAAAAGAGGCACATTCCTCTTTGGAATGTCTGTTGATGTCAGCATCCTACAAATATATCAGGTGAACAAACACCACCCAGTAGAGCATGTAGCGTGCTGTGTTAATGTGTATCTCTCTAGTATCAAAACATCGTTGGGTAGGGGTTTGAATCCTGCAAGTGCTGACAGTGTGTGTGTGTGTGGGGGGGGTGCTGACAGTGTGTGCGTGTGTGTGTGGGGGGGGAGGGTATGTGTGTGATTTCCTTTGAGAGGAGTAGCCTTTTTGGAGACTGGGAAAACACATTAAAAGAGGCACATCCCTCTTTGTAATGTCTGATGATGTCAGCATCCTACAGATATATCAGGTGAAGCGAAACCACCCAGTAAAGTATATAGCACGCTGTGTTAATGCGTATCTCTCTAGTATCATAACATAGTTAGGTAGGGGTTTGAATCCTGCAAACACTGACAGTGTGTGGGGGGTGTGTGTGATTTCCTTTGTGAAGAGTAGCCTTTTTGGAGACTGGGAAAACACAATAAAAGAGGCACATTCCTCTTTGGAATGTCTGATGATGTCAGCATCCTACAAATATATCAGGAGAACAGAACCCACCCAGGAAAGCATATAGCGTGCCATGTTAATGTGTATCTCTTTAGTATCATAACATAGTTAGGTAGGGGTTTGAATCCTGCAAACGATGAGTGTGTGTGTGCCAGAGGTGGTCAATGCAGTGTGGGTTTTGCTTTTACTACGGTATGACATATGATTAAAACAGTATGTGCATTGCACACATCGGGTATCTGCGTGGCAAATGAATATGTGTACATGTGACCTCAATCAGTACATAGGTGTGAGGCCTGCATACTACATGAATATATTTGTTTCCTTCAACAGATTGTGCCGCTGCTTCTCAGATCATAGGTCACATATGTATGTATGCAACAAGCCCGGCCACTGTAGTGATCCGTGGCCAAGGTCATCTGTGCCACACATACCCATGACACGTACTGTAGAGTACTGTGAGTGAGGGTAATTGCCTGGGGTATATGTCACATATGTTCATACACAATGACTGGCAGTAATGGGCAGTCATTATAGGTGTACAACAGCCCTGTGGATATGCATACAGGCCCCTAATGTGTTATGTGAAACACCAATGGACCCCACAATACCTATGGATATGTGGATACCAAGGGACAGATGACATAACACGTGTCTGTCTGTACACATTGGTACCCAACATACATGTTGAGGGCTACCACCTATGTGGTACTGTCAGGATAGTATGTTTAGTAAATGTGGGTGACTATGCCATAGTTGGCTTACGACTATACAGCATGTATTGGACAACAGGTATCTGTCTGTATGATACCCTTGTGTAGGATATGGGTCCCATCCAGGGAATGCAGTGTAGGCCAATGCATGCATTTCCAGATGTGGATGGACATATCCCTAGTGTGTTTGCATGTACCTAAGAGGGCTATATGCCACACAGGTGTGGTCCCAGGAACGTGTGGTGGTCAATACCACTGGTTACTGTTATAGTATAGTACCGGAAGGATCCAACTGTTACTGAGTTCCCTACAACTGTGTGTCATTTGTCAGGACATCATCTAATGATTGGTTATAGTCATGCTGTTGAGGTGGTGTATACTACCAGACTGCAGATCATTGACAGATATCAACAGTATCACCCACAGCATAGTGTCAACCCATGTCATACACACGTGTACCCATGTTAGTACATATCTGTAGCAGAATGCATACTGGCCATCGAAAGATACCATGAGATGTTAATGTGTACAACAGGGTGTGTCGCACATCCCACGTGTCCACTATGCATGTACATGCAGACAGTACCATGTTCACAGATGTACACCTGCTAATTTGTAATGCACACATCACACACGTACTGTCCACTCACTAACACATGCTGGCAACACTGTACACTTCAGCCAAGTGGCACATGGGTGGACAATTCATACTCAGACCTAACACTAGTGTAAACAATGCTACAATGACTATCAGAGCTGTGATGCATAATGCCTGCTCAGATATACCTACAAGGATATCAATACACTTTCTTGTTGGCAACGTGCTACTATTGCTACACTGCTATAATGTCACCCTGTGCATCAGAACCATGTTAGCCTATTCCTGCATCAATGTGACAGATGACAGGAGGTGGCACAGGTGTCATCATATGCACAGGGTGTGTTGTTGGTTTGCCAGAGCCTGACATTGACCCATCCAATCGACATGTCTCTGTGTGTGTGTGTGTGTGTGTGTGTGTGTGTGTGTGTGTGTGTGTGTGTGTGTGTGTGTGTGTGTGTGAGGGACAACAGTACAGCATGGGCCAATGTTGATGTAATGTGTATGTGTGTATGTGTGAGCCCTAGTTGTTTGGTTAATGTGTGTGTGTCTGCATGCACACAACTCCACCATGTGACTGCCATATACGGGCGGTTGTGGGACAGCCACAGACTGTACCTGCTAGGCTGTACAGATCACTGCCTCTGGCCATGGACATGGTACATGTGCCTGGCAGGGGTGCTTCGGGCAGTATCGGGTACCAACCCTGACTGGGTGCTATCATCAGAGGCAGAGGTATGATGACTGGACCCATGTCCCTGCTGGGACTGGCCAGTGCCAAGTGCACGTGGTATAGTAGGACGGTCAATGGACAGGCCAGCCCCAGCATTGCTGGGGCTGCTACTGCCACTACAGGAGCAGCTGTGATCTGTGGTCCATCAGCGACGACAACCAGCTGATGCTGTTGCTGTCATGTGTCCACGTTGGCTTCCCATCCATCCCGCATGGTCCTCGCTCATGGCTAACACATTGTGGAGGACATCTAATGTCTCCCCCCAACAGTTATCAATGACTTTGGTGTAATTCCAGATGGCACCGGCAAGGTCACGAATGCTGTCATTGATAGCAGTGTAATGGGCCCTCTGCGCCCTTAGTCCCTGTCGGGTGTACCATTCCATACGTGCCTGTGCCTGCATTACAGCCCGGAACATACTGGAGGTTGTAATACCTCTGGGGGCACGTCTGCCAGGGGCAATACGTCCAGTGGTGCTCCCCCGAGAACCCCTGAACATCCGCCTATGTGGTACCATTCCAGTAATCCGGCTATGGCTGCTGTGAAGGGATGCACATGCCATGGGTACCACACTCTCCTGGTCAATGCCGACTGTATGCTGACTCTCAGCTAAGGCCATTGGTGATGAGGGATGTATTGGCAGTATGAGTGTGCGCATAGATGGGGTTGAACGCTGTGTACTGTCAATTGGTGGACCAACGACAGACCCTGACAGACCTTCCTGTACCACAATACATGTCTCATCATCTCCACTATTAGTGGCAGTGACATCAGGTTCCCTGCTGCATTCAGACACCCCTCACTCAGCACCTGTTTAAGGAAGACAGGAAACACACTTCACAATCTGTACATGATGTTAGCACACATGCACACATGCACACATGAGCACATGCACACATGCACACATGAACACAAATGCACTGCTCACCACAGCACATACACACACCAGCAATCCAGCACATACACAATAGTGGGTGAAGATGGGTGACAGTATCACAGGGCAAACCATCACCTCACACGTGTCAGCATGCAGAATATGTGTTGTTCAAGACCATGCAGTGCAAGTGTTGACGGCCCTATTTAATGACATTATACATGGCTGTGATGCATGTGTGTAGTTGTTCAGTGACTGACTACACCCTGGAATACAATGTGTACATGGACACAACATTTCTGTGCAAGTATTATCTGCTCTGCAATGTCCTGTGCACCATCACTCAATGGTATACATACCATGGCTGCATGTGTTATCTGTATGACACATAGAATGCCATGTCTGCTTACAGTGTCTGTGTCCATAGCGAATAATAGTGGGCACAGGTGTAGCAAATGCATGCAATGTACAGACATGGGATGAGTGGTGCATGTAGACGTGAAGTAATCCCAATACTCGACATGGCCATTGTACAGTGGTTATGGTGAGTGTGGGACATATTGCAGATATGTCGGTGCCAGCCATGACATGGCATGCTACACAACTGCAGCATTAAACATCACACATACCCAATGTATGTCATGTGACCTATACACCCAATAGCATTGCAAGGCATATATGTGACTCTTTGTACAAATGGCGACAGCTGTGCATATTGTGTATACTGGCATATATAAGCGCACACACAACATGCTATGCATATTGTGTATACGTGCATATGTTTGCACACACACAACAATGAGGTGCAAAGCAAAGACCACTATGTGTAGTACTGTGGTCCCTGTAACTGGATGGGGTGTACTACCATGTGCCATCATCATCATCATCATTATGCAACTTGTGGTCACTCATGGCTACTACTGTGTGACAGACCACCGCCTAGCATGCTCTACCTGAACTGCAGGGTGGCTGTGCTGGGGAATGCGTAGGTCGGGCAGGCTCACCCATGAGATGCGCCACTCTCACCTTGAGTTGGCATAGGGGATCAGCCACTGAACGCTGGATCTCCCTACGCACCACAACCCAGACCCTTCAAAGGATGACAGGTGGCCCTTCTCCGCCCACACTTGCACGGGGGGGAAGAGCCCCATCCCCTGCAGTGCTTCCACCGGAAGGTGGCACAAGACCAACAAAGGAGGGGAGCCCGGGCTGAGCACTGGACCTGCTAGTGCCAGGTGGACTCGTTAGCTGAGGAGGGACAGGTGGGTCCACTGGGACCGGCCTTCCCATACATTCTGTGATTAGGTGTGTTTAATTACAACATAAACAACAGCATTCCAGATTAGTTGTAACAGCATGCAGTAATATTCCCATTAACCGAACACACCAAGGTTCCAACAGTTGAACAGCAAGCATAACACATGCATATATTGAACCACAGTGGATATTCCAACAGCATGCAGGGATGTTTGGTAGAAACAGGCCACCATGATTGTGGTGTTTAAACAGGGCACATGCATCAACGTGAATGCAAATATTTATAGAACAATAGGACATATGTCCCAATAAATATTTAAGATTACACGTACCCATTGAGGTGTGGAATTGCATGGTTTATGCACATACAGTGGGGTGTAGAAAAAAAACTCAGTTAACATCTTATAATTACCTTTTAGTCTACACTACATTCCTAGTGACTGCAGGTGTATATCCCCTACATGTATTATTACACTTGCCACCATACATTAGGTTGTGTAATGGGTTTGGCTAGTTCAATATATGCCTGACCTATATCTGACATACTAACTGTCCAGGATGTAGATGTTACTGCTACATATTTCTTGATTGCATTTCTATTTCTTTATCTACATATCTGGGATGTTTTCACATGACATTTTCACTATGATTTGTACAGAACCCTGCATTTCTTGACACACACTCACATTTCTGGGGAAAATATAACATGCTACATGTGTGCCAGATTTACTTATACATGCCAGCCAGTAACTGACTGTTGTGGACTGTATATATGCTTCACAGCTGCTAGCACTTCCATTGCCAGCACTTTTTCAAAACAGTACTATTTGTATAATGCAAGGGTACAACAATATTTCAAACTCTGTGACACAGACACACTCTGGGTTTTAGACCTTTATTAATGGCATTACACACTTTTCCACAAGCTCACTCCTTTATTTGTTTTAACGGTGCATATGGCAGACATGTTCAAGACATATTATACCTTTATTAATAGGTTAGAACACTCTTTTTTCAGGCTCACTCACTTATTTTATATGACAGTGCCTGCAGAGATATTATTCCAGACATATGCTACCTTTCTTAATGGGTTACTACACTCTTTTTCTGCCTCTCTGACGTTTTTATCTGACAGCACATGCAGAGGACTTATTCAGGCAATTTTATGGCTGTATTATTGGACTACAACACTTTCTTTCATGCTCTCTCCCATATTTTATATAACGATACATGCAGAATAATCACTAACCTGCCTGGTGGCGCAGCCTTAGCAGCCTATTAGCATAGGCTTGCTGATTCGCAGCAGAGTCACCTGCAGCTGTAAAGTAAATGAAGGGATATTGAGACATACCTATCCATTTTACATACTCAGTTATCAATTCTTACATACTGCATTCCATGGCTACATACTCAGTTGTGGGGCATTCTGCATCCCACGGGCCTCCTGTATCCATTGGTTCAGGTGGTCCTGCTTCCGTCTGTTCAGGTCTGCATGGTGGTGACAGACCTGCTCACCAGTCCGAGGAACACCTGTGGCACTGGTGAGGGCATGAGCTAACCGGTTCCAAGCCTCTGCCTTGTACTCTGTCCCTTGGAACTGGCCCTGCAGGAGTCTTGACTCATGACGGTGGACAAGGAGCCAAACCATGTATTTCGACTCCTCGTTGCCCCAACGTTGCACTCGGAAGCGTGTTCCCTCTCTGACACCAGTCATTCTAACTGCAGATGTGAGCTACAATCAGTTATGGTATGTATTCCCGCCTATGAGGCTTAAATATGCCGCATTTCCCACACTTTTTTGTGATTGGCCTTTTTTTATGTTCTCGGCTGACTGGAGACCTGCTTAGTAATGGTTAAACTACCATTAGTAAGTATATGTCTGTTAACAGTGGCTGTTTCCCCTAAGTTATCATGGCTTAGTGGTTCTGTACTTTGCTTGTAATGCACAGAGTCTGGGTTCAAACCTTGTCATTCATTTTATTTTCATACTGTCCAGACAGGCTAGGGGGTGTGGCTGCATGTAAGCAACTTTGCTCTATGTTGCTCCTCGCTGCGCTACGGTGCCCTGGTTGGCGCGGTGCACACGTCTGCACAAACAGATTGCGCTGGTTAAAGTGTTATTTGGCTATGAGCACCTCTGTTGCGCTGGGTTAACCATTATTAAACTATGGGCAACTCTATTGCGCTAGGTTAACCGTAATTAAACTATGGACAACTCTATTGCACTGGGTGAAGCGCTGCTTAGCTGCAGGCAATTATATATCAGGATCATTTAAAATATTTATTTTGTTCACTGTTACATTGGCCATTTCACTGCGTTTTACTACTATTTACACATATTTTTGTTTGGTATTATTTCATATACTGATTTAAAAATAAATACGAAGGGGAGTGGTGGGACTCGAACCGTGAACGCTTTTTCTTTGTGCGAACGCCCTACCATTACGCTATTGCTATTTGGTGTGATTTGTGTACACATTCTTTCTTATGCTCTTCCATGTGTGAATTGCTAACTCTAGCTAAGCAATGGGCACACCCACGCACACGAGTGCAAATACGGGCAGCTATTTTGGGTATTTAAAAAAATAAAATTAACTTTTTACTTTTTATAACTGTGATGGGGGTTTACAATATCAGGGAGTGTGGTGTTGGGTACAAGGACATTTGAGCGGACTCGCTCTTGTGTATTTGCTTTTACTTTTCAATCACTTGCAGGGGCGTGGACATTTAGACTGCTCAGCAATTGGACACACACCCTGCTTTCTTACACAGTCCATGTAAGACTTACGGTTGAGTCAGCGTGCCCTCATGCATATTCATGTCACGCTGACGTCATACCGTTCAACTGCAGCCTCCGAGTAAGACTTATTAAGTCTTACACGGAGGATTCGTGAATCCGGGGGTGGTGGTGTATGTGTATAAATAAATATATATATATATATATATATATATATATATATATATATATATATATATATATATATTTATTTATATATATATATGTATATATATCATGAGTGACTTCAATCCACAGTGATTTGCCAGAAAACACAAATTTTGGGGAACAGACCAAAAATATGAGGCAAAAATCTGGACAGATGAGAGGATGTCTATAACTTTTCTACTTGTATTCTTCTGCAATTCCCAGGCTGAAATTGGTCCATCTTGAATCAGTCCACTACCGCTATTAACAACCATAAACAGGTAAATAATATTGAAGGTGTTTCTGTTTGACCTACTTTGAAATAAACACTGTATGTTGTAATCTTGTATTTACAAGGATGCAGTTTCTGCACCAATGGTAACACATGATAGCCTGAGTAAGTAAGCAACTATCAAGAGGATGGATTTGCCTTAGGTCTCAGCTTCAATAATTTTTATGTTTGAATAGACATCACATTACACACTGTACAGTCTTTCTGATAATGCTCTTGCAAGCAATGTACTCATTCCATGCCTGTAAAAAGAAGTTATGTCTTGCCATAATGTTCCATCTGAGTTGTAGATCTTTATTCATTCTTTACGGTTAGGACCTCGGTTCCGTCCTCGGAACCGATACGGACGTTTTCCAGCTCGCGCAAACCAAAAACTCTCAGCTAAGAACCTACCCACAATGCCCCTCTCTTAGATACTCCAGATTGGGTTTGCCCGCCCTAGATAAAGATGTAGTAATAGTTAAAAAGTAGGAGGCTCTGCCTGAGCAAATACCCTAACCAGGAGTACCTGAAGTCCACCAGGAGTCCAGGCAGGGGGAAGGAAGGCGGGAATTAAAGAATGAATAAAGATCTACAACTCAGATGGAATGTTATGGTAAGACATAACTTCTTTATCTGAAGTTGTAAATCTTTATTCATTCTTTACAGTTAGGACCGAGTCCCCAGCTACTTGAGTCCTGGGTAGCCCTAAGGAAGGATATTCCTGAGCACCATAGAACCAAAAGATGCTCATCCCCTGGTGGCCAAATCCAATTTGTAATGAGATATGAAGGTATGAGGTCTTGCCCACGTGGCTGCTGTGCATATATCATCCATAGAGACTCTGGAACGAAAAGCTACAGAGGTAGCCATAGATTTGGTAGAATGAGCCTTTATTCTGGAAGGTAAGGGTAGCTTTTTCTGCTGGTAGATAAAGGTAATGACATTTCTAAGATAAGAGGATAAAGTCACTTTGGAAACAGGTTTACCCAATCTGGGTCCTGCAAAGGCCACAAACAATTGGTCTGTTTTCCTGAAAGATTTAGTCCTGTCCAAATGACAACTAAACTGTCGGTACACATCAAGGGTGTGCAAAAGGTACTCCCCTCTATTAGAATGCCTTGGGAAGAAAACTGGCAGGTCAATAGACTGATTAATGGAAAAAACAGAAATGACCTTGGGCAAGAAGTAAGGGTCAGTACGAAGGGACACCGTATCCATGTGGAAGATCAAGTAAGGACTCTTGACACTCAAGGTCTGCAGCTCAGATACTCTTCTCGCTGAGGTGAGTGCTACTAGAAGTATGGTTTTCCAAGACAAAAATTTCAAATCACATTAATCAAAGTGCTCAAAGGGAGAGCCTTTAAGAGATTGAAGCACCAGAGTCAAGTCCCAGGGATCTAAGGGAGGCTTGAACAGAGGTTTAACATGTAATACTCCCTTCAAAAAAGTCTTGCATAGGCGGTGTGACATAGCTGAAGAATTTTCAAGACCATTATGAAAATTGGCGATAGCTGATAAATGTACAGTGATCTTTGAAGCTGAGGCTCCTGCATGCAGGAGAGTAGTCAGGTATTGCAGAATCTTTTGAATAGGCATAGAGAAAGGGTCTAAGTTCTGGTCTTTGGCCCAAATACAGAACCTAGTCCATTTACTAGAAAAAAACTTTCTAGTGGAAGGTTTGTGTGAGGCCAGAAGAATTTCACCAACAGGAGATGGGATGTCAAGCAGTCTGGCAATCATTGGAAGTGGAGAAACCAGGCTGTGAGCTTGAGACTGTGCAGATTCAGATGAATCAATCCCTGAGGATGGGATAACAGGTCCTGGGAATGATCCAGGATCCATGGGCTGTGAATCAGATGAGGCCATAGAAATGGGAACCAGACTTGACATGGCCAGTAGGGAGCAATGAGGATCACTTTGCTTTTCAACCTCTGAGCTTTCTGGAGAAATTTTGGAATGAGGGGAAATGGGGGAAATGCATACAAAAGACCTGGGGGCCAATCGTGCATTAGAGTGTCCCTCAGTGGTTCCCTCTGGGGGGGGGGGGGTCAAGGCAAAATAGCGCCTGCATTTCAGGGGAGAAGCAAACAGGTCGCAGCAAGGCTTGCCCCAATGTTGGAAGATCTGAGCTGCTATTACAGGATTGAGGGACCATTTGTGAGGCATCAGGATGTTCCTGCTCAGATTGTCCGCAGTAAGGTTGGAATTCCCAGGAATGTGCATTGCTATAAGAAAACAGTTGGAAGCTATCACCCAGTGCCAAATCCTTATGGCTTCCCGACAGAGGGGGTAAGATCTGGTTCCACCTTGCTTGTTGATATGCCAGACGACTGACATGTTGTCTGACTGAATTGCAATGTTCCCCTAAGGCAGGGATGCATGGAACGCTTGCAACGCTAAGAGAACTGCCCTCAGTTCCAGGACATTTATGTGCAAGTTGGCCTCGAGGGGGGGTCCAGGTGCCTTGGACAGTCTTTACCTGGAAATGTCCCTCCACCCTAATAGTGAAGCGTCCGTGGTTACTGTGGCTGTGGGTTGGGGAAGACAAAATGGTCAACACCAAAGATTCTTTTGTGGCTCCATCCACCATACCATTTCCTCCTTGCAACGGTTCATAAGGCTTATAATGAGGTTGAGTGGGTGGGTTAACAATGACCACTGTACAGAGTGGAGCCACTGAAGGATTCTCATGTGCAGTCTCGCCAGTGGTACCAAAGTAATGGCAGCTGCCATGGAGCCCAAGAGTTACAATACAAGGTGTGCTGGTACAAACGTGTGAGGAAGAAGGTCTTGAATTTGGTGTCTTATTTTCAAAAGCCTGTGAGGGGGGAGAGAAGCTTGACAGGATGTTGTGTTGAAGACCGCTCCAGTAAATTCCATTGTCTTCATTGGAGATATCTGAGATTTGTCTTTGTTGATTGTAATCCCTATGTGGAGAGCGTGATCTTGACTGTAAGAGAGGCTGTGGACTAGGAGATTCCTGGCCAGAGTGGTAAGGAGCCAGTCGTCTAGATAGGGAAACATCTGGAATCCTTGTAGACGAAGATGAGCTACCACAACTGCCATATATTTGGTAAACACTCAGGGGGCTGTTGAGAGACTGAATAGCAGTGCCCTGAACTGGTAGTGATTGGCTGCCAGCCAGAAGTGGAGAAACCTCCGGGAATGGTGATCCATCTTTATGTGGTAGTATGCATCCTGTAGGTCTATAGAACACATCCAATTGTCCCTCCCTAGGAAGGGAAGAATGGACTGTACTGTGACCATCCAGAATTTTTGAGGTATGATAAATTTGTTCAGTAGGTTGAGATCCAGGATTGGTCTCCAGTCCCTTGTCTTTTTTGGCACTAAAACCTCGAGTAAAACCCAGATACTGTCTGTCCTGGTGGGACTGGTTGGATGACTCTTTTTCTTAGCAGTTTTTCTATTTCTAAGGCTGCTAATCCCCTCTGATTGGGTGGTACATTGGCGATTCGTTTGACGGGTCTGGGAGTTAGGTCAAAAGGTATTTGGTAGCCTCTGAATATTATTCTCTGCCAGGCTGGTAGATGCAGAGAGAAACGGCCCCCGTCTGCTTCCAGAGGAAAGCAATCGGGCAGCTGCTCAGGAGCGCTGGTAGGGTCTGCTGGAGAAAGAATCTCTGGCTCCCTGGCTACGCGGATCCCCTCTAATTTAAAAGAGGTGTCTTCCATATGAGTAGCCTCCTCTGCCCTGGGGGGATTGCTCACCACGAGTGTCACGAAAGCATCCTTGGGATTTCTTGAATCATATCTTTCCCCCCTTCTGGTTCCTGGAGTAGGGCCTCTGGGGTTTGGAAAAGTGTATACCCACAGCAGACAAGGTCTTTACATCTTTCTCACTATGTGCAAGTGTGTCACGTACCTTGGGTCCAAAAAGTGCAGATTCATCGACAGGTGCGTTAACGAAGGAAGATTTAAAGGAGTCTGCGAAATCACATAATTGGATCCAAGCATTACGTCTCATGACAACAGCAGATGCGGTAGCTCAAGCTGACCCCTCGGCAGTGTGAGATATCAAATGCATCGAGGAGTTCGAGATGGATTCAAGGGTGGCTAGCTGTGAGTCAACAGTGTCACGCACCTCATCAGGTAGTACTCCCACCAAAGAGGAAGACATTTCTGAAATTAGGTCTCTTTGGAGATGAGTAAAGTGTGCCATATAATTCAGCGACCGAATGGCGAATGTCACTGAAGCATAGGTCCACTTCCCTAGTCTGTCCATGGTCCGGGATTCCCTGTTTGGATGATGGACAGTGGAACTATCTTCTGCCAGTTCCTTCTTGATGGCCACCACCATGACCATAGAATCAACTGTCAGCTGCTTGGACCTGTGGTGCTGGTCTTCAGGTGTAGATAAAATTTTGTCCAGCCTCCAGGGGACAGGTTCTACATTGTCCAGGGCATTCCAGGCATGCTGCACAATTAGTTTAACAAGATCATCTGCTGGTGGGGTCACCCAGGAAGTAGATGGCCAGGCACAGAAGGCCTGTAGAAACACTGATTCCTCAGAAGAAGGGTTAGAGGACTTCCATTCCCCCCACTGTTTGAGGATTTTGAGAATGTCTCCGAATGAAACATCATCTGGGGGAGAATGAGGGGACCCTTCCCCTTCATCACAATCAGTGTCTTCTGTGATAGATTCCTCCGGGGAGTCAAGGTGCTTCCTCATGCACAGTTTCTTCTGGGGTGGCTCTCCAGTGGGATCTTCTGAGGAGGACTCTGGAGAAGGGGTTCCCTTCAGAGGGAGTTCTGATACTGGTGTCCTAGGGGCTGGTTGTGAGCCTTCAGAGTGAAGGGCCGTATCCATCACCTGTACAGCAGGTGCACCCGAGTCTACTTCCAGTTGAGGGGTTATGAGATAACTGGGAGCTGTCGGAACTATGGACATAGACGGTGTCAGTGAGAAAATAGGCACTGGATTAGGTACCAAGGTATGGACAGTCCAAGCACCGCTCCGGGAAAACATTGGCTCCATCGTAGCCGATGCTGCCAGGGTGGTGGGTGCCGACAGGGGAGGCACTGCTGTCAGAGCTGAGACAGTATGTACTGAAGCGGGTGCTGGGGGAGGATAAGCAGGAGAAGATGAGCTAGAAGAATCCAAGCCAGGAGGGATGGAATGTCTAGCTGGAATGGGCAATCCCTTAGCTACCAGAAGCTGGTCCACAACCCGCACTAGGTCTAGCTCAGAAAAACTCCTAGTGGATCTGAAAGAGGCTGCAGAAAGGGAATCAGGTCTTTCTAGAAAGGGACTAAACCTCTGTCCCAAGAAAGGGTTGTAAGTAGGAGAATATCTTGTCCTTGGCAGGCAATTGAATTTTGGAGCCGATGGAGCTGAAGAAACTGTCGGCACTGTGGCCGGGGATGGTGCCAAGGCATGTACAGTCATCGGAGCCCATGGAGCTGAAGAAGCTGTCAGCACCATGAACGAGGATGGTGCCGAGGCATGTACAGTCATTTGAGCCCATGCAGCCAAGGAAACTGTCGGCACCATGGACGGAGATGGTGCCGAGGTATGTATAGTCATTGGAGCCCATGGAGCCGAGGAAACTGTCAGCACCATGGACAGGGATAGAGCTGAGGCATGAACAGTCATCAGAGCCAATGTAGGAGCCAAAGACGGCACTGAAGTCAGTGGTGCTTTGTTTGGAACCAAGGTAAGAATGAATACCATGGTCGGCACCGAGGGAGAGGACACAGATCCTGGTGCTGAGCTTGGAAATGGCCATATTGGTTCCGAGGATGGAACCGATGTCCTAACTGTAAAGAATGAATAAAGATTTGCAACTTCAGATTTCCAATTGTGCAATGAAAACTAACTGACATGCAATAACTTGCATGCTGATTGGAGAAAGCAATCAGTGTGCCAGTTGTAAATCCAACATTTCTCACAGAAGCAAGGCAGGCTGGCTGTAGCTATTGAAAACAAAAACTACACACACACACACACACACACACACACACACACACACACACACACACACACGTTTTAAAGATACTGCATAATCTTCCACAGCCCTACATAACCTTCGAAACATTCTCCATTTATCATATTGATTCTTTCATGTACATGTGAAATTTCATTCACATTAAGTAACCTTATGTTTTCACCTTCTTTCCTTCTTGCCATATCCTTCACCTTTCCAACAAAACACTTATTGAGTGCAATATAAATATTTTTCAAAAATGTTTAAGTGGTGATTTCAACAAAAATTTACCTAGTGCAGTGAATTTACTTTTCAAAAATGTATTTTTTTTGTTTATGTAGCTGTTTTTAATCTGCTTCATCATTGTGATGTGACTATTCTTTTTGTTACCATTCTATAAAGTCTGTATAAAAAATATGCATATCTTGTTGTATATTCTTTATATTGTTTTGTATTTATTGCAGTTGCCACATTGTCTTGTGTTATGGCTGAAAAGGGTCCTTGGACCAGCCAACTTTTCTGGTTAACAAACTCAATAGACTTTTGGCTTTTCCCGGATGTTCATCGTGCATACAGCTGCAGTCATAACAGATGGGTTTTCCTGCCGTCAGGCGGGTCCTCGGTCGGCCGAATTCCAAAATCTAGGTCTGGCATCAGATGTCGTCGCTTCTTCCCTGACGTCAGTGCGACAGGGGTATAAAAGAACCAGCCGACGCCATTTTCTTCAGTCTTTCTTGCCACGCGGTGCCCGAAGCAGAAGCAGTTCGCAAGTACCGGTCGGCCAGCTCCTGAGATTACGAATATTTTTCAACTGAAGTCTTCTTGAAAGCTGTTGGGGAAACTTTTCTTGCCTCAGACCGATGTCAGACAAAGTTAATAATTGCATTTCATGTGGGAAGCAAATACCGCATAAGGATTTCCATTCCCTCTGCATTCCTTGCTTAGGCCCAGACCACGACGTCTCGGCCTGTCGTTTTTGTGCTACATTCAACAGACGCACTATTAAGCATTGGGCGGAGTTCGCCCAACACTATTTTGGCAAAAAATTTAATTACATTATGTCGTCGGATACTCCGACTCCAGTTTTGAGTAAAAGACGCAAGGATAAGGATCGACATATGAGGTCCGCGACTTCTACCGACACCACGCTAAAGCCGACTACAGGTGCTCCGGTTCTCAGCGAGGCGCCTATGCAGCCCCTGACTACCAATGACACTTCATTAGTGGTGTCTCCTGTACCCGAGGTCGCAGGCTCTTCGGCCCACACCCCGACTACAGATACCGAAGCCACTCTTGGTGGGGAAACTCAGAGTTTAGACAGGCCTGCCACTTCTCAAGGTGTCTTCAGGCCTTCTTCTTCTTTTTCCATTAAGGCTTTCACTAAATCTAAAGCAGCCATGCATACTAAAAGACAAGCTCCACAGGGCCACTCTCAAGGCCCCATGCCTAAAAAGCAGATGCTCAAAATGGCTGAGGATTTGATTACTCTTATCAGGGGTTCTCAACCCCCCTCGGACAAAAGGCCCAGAGTGGAGGAAGAATACCCTTCCTCGGACCAGGCCTCCATTACTTCAGAACATTCTGAAGACCAGGAACATTCATACTCCCCTTTTGAAGATTCTGATGCAGAGGAGTCCATTCCCTCTGTCTCCCCCCCTGAGGACTACTCTTTTGGGGAAACCTTGCATATCTTGAGGGAACACTTCCACTGGGAAGGCCAAGATTACTCAGACTCCAAGAAAAGGCTCAGGGATTTCCTCTTGCTCCCTCAGCACAGGCCTCTGGCTATCCCTCCTGTCTTAGACATACTAGATGATGTGTATTCAGAGGCCAGCCTTAACCCAGATTCTTTACCTCCAGCTCCAGTCAAGCCTGACAGGTATTACCAGGTTCCTGATTCACACCAATTCCTATACAAAAGCCATGCGGCTGACCCAGAAACTATTTCACAGGGTCCCAAGGGAATTAAGGCCTCCACTGCCAAAAATCCATTACCTTCAGAGAGAGATTCCAGAGGTTTAGAAAGGTGGGGGAAAAAGGTATACACCTCGGCCACCTTAACCATGAGGGCATTAAACTGTCAGTTCCATATGTTAAAGTATCAACAGTTTTTGTTATCTCAGTTGAAAAGCAAAATGTCACAACCTGAACAACCAGATTTGAAGGAATTGCAGGATTTGTTGCATAGTGCAGAGCAAGTGTGTAAATATACCTTGCAATGTGGTTTTGATGCATTAGAGGCCTCATGTAGAGCTGCTGTTACAGGATCAGTCATACATAGACATGCTTGGCTCAAAGAGCAAGCCTTACCAGATCATGTCAAAGCTAAATTACTAGATGCACCTCTTCAAAAAGATGTATTGTTTGGTGTTAATGCTGAGGAGGTATTAAAGAAAATGGAGGAAAAAGCAAAATCAATGCAAACAGTGAAATATTTCCTACAGGTACAACCTCCACGTTTCAGTAGAAATTTGCCTTCAAAAAATTGGTCCTTTCCAGCCATGGACAGACCTCAAAGAGGTAGATACAGGCACCTGAGGGGTAGAGGGCAATCTCAAGGATCATTTAGAGGCAGACAATGGCAAGCACCTACACCAAGAGGTGGTGAGGATAGTTCACAGCCATTCAGAAAGCAGAACCAATGACTTTCCCCTTTGCATGCCAAGCAAGGCTCAAATGGCAGCACCTTTAGGTGGAAAACTGGCATTATTTTCGAAAAATTGGCATATTGTCACAAAAGACAAATGGATCCTGGACATTATAGACAGAGGCTACAGATTCCACTTTCACACCCTTCCAAAAATGAGAGGCATGCCAAACCTGCCACACAATCAAAGGGCAGAGGCACAAAAACAAATTTCAGATCTCATGGACATGAAAGCTATTCAAGAGGTACCTGCACAAGAACAGGGTCAAGGTTTTTATTCCAGACTATTCCTGGTACCAAGGAAGGGCAAAGATTGGAGACCTATTTTGGACCTATCCATCCTAAACACATATTTACTCATACCAAAATTCAAGATGCTCAAATTACAGCAGCTTCTTCCCATGCTGGGCAAGGAGTCTTGGCTGGTAACATTGGACCTCAAGGAGGCATACTTGCATGTCCCAATCAGACAAGATTGCAGAAGATACCTCAGATTTCTTGCAGGTTCAACCCATTATCAATTCTCTGCATTGCCCTTTGGCTTATCTACTGCGCCCAGAGTGTTCATGAAATGCCTGGCATCAGTAATTGCCTTCTGCAGACTTCAAGGGATACAAATATACCCATATTTGGACGACTGCCTGATCCAAGCGGACAGCAAACACATACTTCTGAAACACCTGGCGTTTGTAATAATGTTGCTGAATTCTCTGGGATACACAGTCAACAAAAAGAAATCAAGACTAATACCCTCTCAAACAATAATTTTCCTGGGTGCCAGCTTGAATACAAACACCCAGATGGCCTACCTCACGCCAGGGAAACAAGGGCAACTAACTCAATACTTCAGAAATCTGGCAGCCTTCACCAGGCTGACTGCAAGGAAAATCCTGCAGGCTCTGGGATTCATGGCATCTTGCATTCTGCTAATCCCATGTGCAAAGCTGCATATGAGGAAACTTCAATGGTACCTAAAAAACTTATGGTCTCAACACAGCCACAGTTTGGAAACAATTATACCACTGATTCCATGTCTTCAAAAGGAATTTCTGTGGTGGGCTCAAGCATGCCAAAGAAACATAGGTCTCCCATTCTGCAAGCCTCAAGCAAATCAAGTCATCACAACAGATGCCTTGGACTACGCCTGGGGGGCACACATGACAGATCGGTGCATTCAGGGCAAATGGTCCCAAAAAGAAAAGCACCTACACATCAATCAAAAGGAAATGCTAGCAGTAATAAATGCTATTATGGCTTTCAAAGACCTAATGCATCCAGGCCAGCTATTGATAAGGACAGACAACACCACAGTGATGTGGTACATAAACAAACAGGGAGGAACCCATTCATTTCCCCTATGCAGGCTAGCCATGTCTCTTTGGAACATGGCTCTGGAATTACAAATCCAACTTCAAGCACAGTTCCTGCCAGGCAAGGAAAACACGCTGGCAGATAACCTAAGAAGAAATATGACAGATCCACATGAATGGAAGTTGCATCCTCAAGTTTTTACAAAGATAATTCAAGCATGGGGAAGGCCAGACATAGATCTCTTTGCCACCCACAGAAATTACCAATTGACAAAATTCTGCTCAAGGACCTTTCATCCACAGGCCTGGAATGTGGACGCACTCTCTTTCAGTTGGACAACAATTACAGTTTATGCCTTTCCACCTCTTCCTCTGCTGCCCAAAGTTCTATTAAAAGCCAGAGCAAACAGACCAAAGATGATTCTCATTGCTCCAGACTGGCCAAGACAACACTGGTACCCACTCCAGAGGAGCCTGACGCATTCCCCACCATGGATCCTGCCTCTAATGCCTCTTCTACTGACTCAGCACAACTTCAAAACTCTTCACAGTCAGCTGAAAACACTCAATCTAGTTGCATGGAGGATTCCTTAAATTCACAACAGACCCTACTCTCCAAGGAGGTGCAGGGTGTCATTTTGGAGGCCAGAAGGCCTTCTACTAGAAAAGTCTACTCCGCAAAATGGAAACGGTTTTGTGCCTGGAATCAGAAAAAGGGTCAGAATTCTGGAATACTGAATTTACCTCAAATATTACAGTACCTAGCTGAGATGCTACGCAGTGGACTTTCATTCTCCTCCATCAAAATCCATGCCTCAGCCATTTCTGCAGAATACAACACTGATCCTCCTTTATTCTCTCACCCTCTCTTAAAACAGTTCCTCAGAGGGGCTAAGAATATAAAACCCCTAAGGAAGCAACCAGTACCTGCTTGGGACCTCAATTTCATTCTAGAAAAATTGACCCTGCCTCCTTTTGAGCCAGCTGCTTCAACAGAACTGCAATATTTGTCATGGAAAACAGCCTTCCTTCTGGCTATCACCTAAGCACGCAGGGTGTCGGAACTACAAGCCCTCATGGCAGTGCAGCCTTTCATCATTTTCCATCAGAACAGAGTTTCCTTATGAACCAACCCTTCCTTTATGCCAAAGGTAGTATCCAGGGTAGCCTTGAATCAGGCTATCCACTTACCTACCTTTTACCCCAATCCACAAAACAAAGGGGAGAAACTACTACATTCCTTGGATATTCACATACAGCTCCATTATTATTTGGACAGAACAAAGCCTTTCATAAAATCAGAGCAACTCTTTGTGTCCTATGCTACAGGTGCTCAAGGGAAGCCTATTTCCAAACAGACAATCTCAAAATGGATAGCCCACTGCATACGCTTTTGTTACTCTTTTCATGGTAAAACTGTACCTACAGGCATCAGATCTCTCTCCACAAGGGCCACAGCTACCTCTGCAGCTTTCCTCAGGGGGGTTCCTACCAAAGATATTTTGGAAGCAGCCACTTGGAGTTCTGTACATACTTTCTCCAAGCACTATCACCTACCATTATACTCCAAATCTAGAGCGGGCTTTGCTACTGCAGTCTTGCAGGGCATCCTGGCTTCTCCTAGTTCCACTTAGTGCCTACCACCCCTTTTTTAGCTTTGGGATTCTACCCATCTGTTATGACTGCAGCTGTATGCACGATGAACATAGTACAGTTTTGTACCTACCATAAATGTAGATGTTCGAGTGCTAGTACAGCTGCAGTCCAAGTTTCCCTCCCTCCTTCCCCTCTTGGGATAGGCCTAATGGCTAACACCTCCTCATACAACCTGATTGGGGTATTCTTTTATGGTGTATTTGCTTGCAACGACTGTTTTTTGATTATATTGCATTGCATTATTACATAAATTTATGTTTTGCCTTCCTTCTGGGGGCACCTGACATCTGGGGCAAGAAAAACTGAAGAAAATGGCGTCGGCTGGTTCTTTTATACCCCTGTCGCACTGACGTCAGGGAAGAAGCGATGACATCCGACGCTGGACCTAGACTTTGGAATTCGGCCGACCGCGGACCCGCCTGATGGCAGGGAAACCCATCTGTTATGACTGCAGCTGTATTAGCACTCGAACATCTACATTTATGGTAGGTACAAAACTGTACTTTAGGGGTCGCCACAGCGGAACTCCGGTCCGATCATGATTGGCAGTTGATTTTTACGGTACCGAGTTGCCAGCCCGATGGACAACCTTCAACGAAGGCACGCCCATTCACGCTCGCACCTACCTGCATGTCTTTAACGTCACTCGACCGCGGGGAGGACATGCAGACTCCACATAGAAGGCACTCCAGCCGAGAATCGAATGGGAGAACCGGTTGCTGTGAGGCAGCAACGCTAACCGCTGAACCACCGCAGCTGGTTAACAAACTCAATAAAATAAATAAACATTTATACTAATAGGGTATAAAACAAACTTCTAACCTCCCCAAAACAAGCAGGACAAACTGTAGGATGCATGCACACTACCCAGTCCTTAAAGGAAAAAACGTTTTTTAAACTCCCATGACCTTAATGCTCTCTGCAAATGCCAGCAAGTACATGTCCCATGTATGGGTCATATGGGTTATTGTATGTTTGACACCAGATAAGGTGAGTCAAGAAACACGGAGAAATAACCTAAAAATGCGAGAATATCTTCTAAGTCTGAAATTGGTATATCTTAGAGAATTCCCCCTTATGTGAGGTACAGCAATCTCAGTGTTGGAATATATATGTGTGTGTGTGTGTGTGTGTGTGTGTGTGTGTGTGTGTGTGTGTGTGTGTGTGTGTGTGTGTGTGTGTGTGTGTGTGTGTGTGTGTGTGTGTGTGTGTGTGTGTGTGTGTGTGTGTGTGTGTGTGTGTGTGTGTGTGCGTGTGTAGCAGGGGGTGTATCCTCAGGTAGAAAAATGCTTTTGCTGTGTAACAGTGAATTTATCACTTCATTGTTACATGTGTAGAATCACAATTATTTTTTCTGAGTTTCGGGAGTCACATAATTGAGTCTTGAAATTCTGATATGACACAGTGCAGTACATTAGTAAGCATTCCCCATACATGGAAGAGGGCAGAAATGAACATTTTCAAGAAGATGTTCCCGGATAGAATATCATTACTTAAAAAAGGCATTTTTTAAGTAATGGCATTGTATAGTAGCAATAATCCACTTTTGTCTCAATAATGTTGATTTACGTATGTCATTTGTTTGATCACTTGAGCTTTGCTCTTGTGATGAAACCATCCCAGCTATGGGTAATCCCAGTGTTAGTTTCACAAGAGTGTATTATTGCTATACAAACAAATAATTTTCTTGGCTGTCTTTCACCTTATGCATCTGCGACAATTGTGACCTGCATCATTGTGTTTTACAAGCTTGCTTTCTCATACTACAGAGAGTAATAACTGACTTAGAAGTAGACAATCCTCAGATCATGTTTATAGTAGGATGTCATGCAGAAGTTATTAGTTTTATTTATTTATTATTTGCTAACTGAGTAGGTGGGCTGGTATAGGATCCTTTTCAGCCACTGCCTGGGCCATCTGGCAAATACACTACAGAAAAACAAAAGCAGCAAAACAGAAAATCAAAACTGTTACAAAACCATTTTGCAAAACATATATTCTATACATATACACTGAATATGAGTAAAATAGTAAAAAAAGCAAAACACTAACCAATTAAATCAATAGTAAAGTATAAAGTAAGGAATCAGCTATATGAAACACCAATAACAAATTTATGAAATGGAACTGTAGGTCTGGATCAGTAAATCACACATACAATGTAGAAGAGTAAGGTAAATTATCCTATATCTTTGAAACAATCACAGCTTTACTGTGAAGTTTAATTTTTCTTAAAGAGGGAAAAATTGTCTGTCACAGCCATTCTTCAAGTAGTGCATTCCAAGAAGCACATTAGAAAGACTTTTTCACAAATGGCTGGAAAATACTGGGGTCTTTTGAATTTTAATCTATTACTGTTTTCAACAGATAATCTTTTAGCAAGAGGAAACAAGCAAAGACAATGATGTTCAGCTGAATTTGCTAGATCGATGAACCTAAAACTCTTATTCTCGGTTGTTTGTATAAAGGCTGTATTTTGAGCAGATGGGCGCCATGGTGGGTGAAACATATTCAGTTTTAGGGGTTAGAACATTAATGGCAATTGATCTACATGCTCCAGTTGTAAGTAGAGGAGAAATACATGTAGGCTGCCTGTAGTTGTACTTTAGAAGTAATTTGCAATCTGTATTTGAAAGAGAGAGTAATATTCAACAGAACAACAAGATAGTGTTTTTGTTTAGTAAAGGTGCGAGGGGTTCCAATGTGGTCAGTAATGCTTGGTGCTGAGACTAATCCCTAACCAATTTAATGCGCCAAAAAACACACACTTGGATTTTATGGTATTAATTGTTAGTTTATTGGTGGCAATCCAATTCCAAATGAAAGCAAAGTCATTTTGAAAGGCTGTATGTAGTTCATGTGAACTACGACATGTAGTAATTATAATTTCATCCGCATGCATTGTGATGTTTAAGTTAGGGAGGTCACTAGGAAGGCTATTTGTGCAGAGAGAAAACAGTAGGTAGCATAGAGCAGATACATTAGAAACCAGTAATTGTGATAGTACTAGCTTCTGTGTAGATATTATCCCTAGCAATACTAAATATGTTTTTTTAAGTAATTGCAACCTCTGTTGTGAATCCGTAATCAGTTAATTTTTGCAGTAATAAGTTGTGATTTATAGTTTTAAATGCCCATTATAGCATACCATTTTCTATATTTGCATAAATTTGACATGTAAGGATTGCTGTTAGTGTGCTGGACAATAGTCATATTGCCTAGATTATAATTTTCTATGTACTCAAGCATTTGTCCATAAATGTGATTTTCTAAATTTTAGCTGCTGGACATATGTTTGTGATTGGATAGTTTTCTGAGCTAACTTTGGGCACTGGGACCTTAGCTATCAATATTGTCACACTGCCAACCCAGCTATCGGAATTTTGTAAATAATTCCATGTCATTTGTGAATATTGATATGATTTATACAGAAGTGTGTGTAAAGTACTGAGCTGAAATGTAACCACAGCATGCCTTATTGGAATAGAACATGAATGTACCTGCACTGTTGTGACTGTTTAGATGTATATGTTTAATGGAAACTGGAACACAGTAGGTTAACTTGAAAAATTTCAGAGAAAATAGTTGAAATTAAATTGTTTTTTTTGTAATTGCTGCGCCATAAATAGAAGATGTTATCTCTCAGTTTCAGTGCAGTAGCAGACACAATGTCTAGAGCTAGAAGTTTTTTTTTGTATTGTCTTGAAAGAGAAGTAATTACTAGGTTTAAGATGTAGAGCTGTATTATTGTTTTATGACTTCCATGATCTGCAAACATCTGAGAGATATGTATTTTTTTCATAGAGAGGTGCTAAATTTTGTTAGTTTCTGACAATGGGGGTTAGCTTGGGAGCTGAAAGTCAGGTGACAAAAAGTGATGTCATCCAATCTAACCCAGCAGTAATATTTGATACTAATTTAAGAAGTCTCTCAAAGAGATAGGCTGGACATTTTGTATCTGTCTTTTGACCTGACAACAACATCCACTCATGACCTTCTGCACTTGTCTTGCTGTAAGTACGTTTCTAAGGCATAGTACCTCTTTTAGATTCAGATAGGAATATAGTAACATATAGCTTAGATGTTTTCTTTATTTATTTGAGAATGCCCTGCAATGTTGTTTTAAATATTTCTTGTGATTTTGAACTATGAAGAAACTGATTACTTATTGAGTATTGTCTTGTTCATTTATTATTTATTGCTAAACATATTTAGGTTCATAAGTTCATAGGTTTATACTAGGCTATCTGCCCTAAGGCATTTATAAGCCTAGCCCAAATTTTTTGTGTTACGCCACCCTTATGAAAAAATAAAAAATGCATATTAGTTTGTGTTTGTTGTCCCTCTGTCCAGCAGGGGATGATTCAGGGGAACCCTCGATCTCCCTCCCACAGGTCAAGATTTTCAAGATTTCTGGGCAGTGGGAGTGCTCTGCCTCACATGGACCGGGGTTTTATTCCACAGCATAGGGAGTCATTTAAACCTTTTAATTATGGCTGGTCTGTTTAGAGATATTTAAGCTCTTAGAGTACTTGCATATCTATTTGGTCACACAGTACAGACCACTCCTAAATAGCCTTGCTCTTGGTCAGACTACCCTGTGTATTAATAGTAACATTACACAGTAAGATTGGAACCCTTTGTTAAGGGCTTTAAAGTAGCTGTTAAGAGTTTGCTGGTGGCAGTCAGAACTACCTTATAGTCTGGCCAGAAGGGGGCATAGCTAGTAAACCTGTGCCAGCCTTCCCCAGGAGTGTGTGTGTGTGTGTGTGTGTGTGTGTGTGTGTGTGTGTGTGTGTGTGTGTGTGTGTGTGTGTGTGTGTGTATATATCAAATCTCAAAGAGTGCATGTGTCAGCCACTTGGGCAGGGACATAAAGCACTGGTTGGACAGAGAGAGTACCGGAGATCTTGGTTTGGCCATTCAGCTGAGATCTCAACCCTATAGCTGTGTCAGTGGAGAGTCTTATTGGAGATCTGGAGAAAGAGGGAGAAACCAGCCCCAGACTGACTGTGATCTATGTGTGCTCTTAAGGGAAATTGCACTTTACTGTGTGTGTACTTGTCATCCTCCCAGTGTGTATGTTCCCCACTGTTGCCAGTGGTGAGGATTGAGGCTCCTTGATTACTGGGCCAGTGCAGGGGTGTTACATATATAATCAGTGCACATTTAAAGCTTGGGAGTAATATCTTTACTGTAAGGGACATATTATAAATTTATTCTTTCAGTTGTTTTTCTCTTGTTTTACCAAACGTTTCTCATTTTCTTTCCACATGCACTTTCACACACATCTAATTTACTCAGTTTAGAGTAATTTTACAGTCTTTGCATACAACAGTGTACTTTTTTCTTAATTAGTGTCAAATTATTTTTTAATAGACTGCCTCTTCACTAGTCATCTTGTTTACCACAATTCTTTAGCTTTGTACAAGAGACTCAAATAACTCCATAAACTCACTATTGAGTGTCTTTGTATAAACTCACAGTCTTTGACTTTATTTTTAACTCCAGTATACATGTCATTATATTCCATGGGATATTGTGCCATCAAGACGAATGTCAGATTTCCTTATTTGAATCACAGTAGTCCTGGACCTTTTTTTCCTTCATCACTGCAACACAATTTTTCTTTGCTTCTGGAAACTTGAGCTTGTCACATACTTTATTGCTTCTTCCCATGTAAAATGTGAAATGGGGGATATTGTACCTTCCTAGGCTTCTCATCTAATCTGCTTAGACTCACAAGAAATAGAATTTCTGGATTCACCAGTTCCAGTAACTGGAGTTAATGCAGAACAATGAATCTCTATAATGCATCTGTATAGTTTGCAAAACGTTACAGATGTAGCTTAATTTGACAGCCATTGCCTCTGTAACATTCTGATGGATTCTTTTGTTTTATTCAGTTTTTTTTTCTATTTGCAAGTTTGTGTGTAGAGGTAATATTACTCCTTAACCTCCCACTTCCATTCTTAGGGAAAAAAATCTAATTTGAGAGATTAAACAGGGCATAGTGCTCAACTATCCAGAATTTTGCAGAAAGTCCAGAGTTTTGCCTGATATTAATGGTGTGTGCCTCATAAAATTTGTGGTTTTCTGGAAAATCATTGAGAGCTGAGTTAACAAAATAATGAGACATTTGAGTTTTAGCCTTTACATCATTCAGAAGATGCACAGTAATGAAAAGCCTGTTATTGTAGTAACTTTCTAAGTTTTTAAGAGCAATATTTAAAATCAATCCCTCGTTTTGGACCTTTTCCTCTCATTATTTTTGCTTTCTCCAGAATTCATGCACTAAGAGACCGAGAAATATGGGAGGCAGTAGCCTCTTAAAAATTTAACTAAAAAATCCTCTGTTTGTTGCTTTCCCTGTAAACATACATATATACATGCATATATATATATATATATATATATATATATATATATATGTATATGCATAAATAAATACATAAATAAGTAAATAAGTAAAAAATGTTGAAGAAGTAAAGAAACCAGAGATTAATGAGAGCACTAGAACCTGTGTAACAATGTCACTTGTTCTCAAGTTTCAACCTGGGAGTTGGCTTACTGGTTAAGCTGTTAGCCTCCCAGACACAGAATGCCTTACATGGTTTAATTCTTACATGTTCATCATGTTTCACTGTTGCAGTCATGACTGTAGGGTTCTCCCCTGCCGGCAGGCAGCCCTCGGTCGGCCAGAATCCCAAAGTCTGGGTCCGGCATCGGCTGTTCAGCCCTGCTCCCTGACGTCAGAGCGCCAGGAGTACAAAGCTGACATCCGACGCCATCTTCTCCAGTCTTTCTTGCTGTGCAGTGATAGCAGTTCGTATTTGCCGGTCGGCGGACTCCTGACGAATTTCACTGATTTACTTCGGTCTGAAGAACTTTCTTCTCCACTCAAAGCTAAGTACCCCGTTGGGGAAACTTTTTTCTTGCTCCACTCCAATGTCAGAAAAAGTTAATAATTGTATTTCATGTGGGAAGCAAATACCTCATAAGGATTTTCATTCTTACTGTATTCCTTGCTTGGGCCCTGACCACGACGTAGCTAGTTGTCGGTTCTGTGCTAGATTTAATCAGCGTACAATTAAGCAAAGGTACGATTTTGCTTTTCATTACTTCGGTAGGCGCTTTAACTACAAAATGTCGTCGGATACGGTCCCGGCTACCGGAGTTCATAAACTTCGCAAGGATAAAGACAGGCCTCCAAGGTCCAAATCTGATGATATCGCACAAGCGGAGCCAGCTTCAGGTTCGGCCGTCGTCAGTGAGGCGCTTTTGCAGCCCCTGTCGTCGGCCATTTCAGAACCGATGGCCGAAACGGACTCTCACGAGGAGCCAACCAGGCCTTTGAATATTTCTGTTGCAGGACCTTCGGACAACGCTCCTTCAGATGGGTCCGGAGCCGCTGTGCAGGTACCGGCTTCCGAAGGGGTTTTCAGGCCTACTCAGCTACTAATAAAGGCAAAGCCAAAGACAAAGGCAAAAACTCCTTCAAAATCAAAGACTTCTACACAGGCTTCTTCTGAACCGGCTCCCAAGTCACAAAAGCAGTTACTCAAGATGGCGGAGGATTTGATTACTATGATTAGGGGTTCTCATCCCCCTCCTGACAAAAGGCCAAGGCAGGATATTTCTTATGATTCCTCTGATCAGGCTTCTGTTTCCTCAGTTTCTTCTTCTGATCAGGAATATTCTTTCCCTCCTTATGAGGATTCTGATGCTGAAGAATCCATTCCTTCAGCTTCTCCCCCTGAGGATTTCTCTTTTGGGGAAACTTTGCATGAAATGAGGGAACATTTCCACTGGGAAGGACAGGAGTATTCGAATCCAAGAAAAGGCTGAGGGAATTTCTTCTTCTTCCCCAACATAGACCCCTGGCTATCCCTCCTGTTTTGGATATTGTGGATGATGCCTTTTCGGAGGCTAATTTAACCCCTGACTCTTTTCCTCCTGCTCCTGTGAAACCTGATAGATATTACAGGGTTCCTGATTCCCATCAGTTCTTATACAAGAACCCTTCTGCTGACCCTGAAACCATTTCCCAGAGTCCTAAGGGAGCTAAGGCCGCTTCTGCCAAAAATCCTACTCCTACTGAAAAGGATTCTCGATCCTTAGAAAGATGGGGCAAAAAAGTGTACACTTCTGCTACTTTGTCCATTAGGGCTTTAAACTGTCAGTTTCATATGTTTAAATACCAGCAATTTCTATTGTCTGTCTTAAAACAAATGCTTACTTCCAATTCTGCCTGTGCAGAGGATAAGGAATTACATGATTTATTGCATGCCACTGAACAGGTTGGGAAGCATGGTTTACACTGTGGATTTGATGCCTTGGAGGCTTCTTGTCGGGCTGCGGCCTCTGGCACAGTCATTAGGAGGTATGCATGGCTAAAGGAACAAAATTTACCTGAACAAGTAAAGGCTAAATTATTGGATGCTCCTGTTCAGCCTAATGTTTTGCTTGGATCTAAAGCTGAAGAGGTGATTAAAAAGATGGAGGATAAGGTGAAATCCATGCAAACAGTTAAAGATTTCTTACAAGTACAGCCTCCTAGATTTAGCAGAAATTGGCCATCAAAAAACTGGTCCTTTCCCTCTTCAGACAGGCCTCAAAGGGGTAGATATAGATGCTCCAGAGGGAGGCCTCAAACACAAGCTGCTTATAGACCAAGGCAATGGACTGCTTCTACCCCTAGGGGAGGAGAGGACAGGTCACAGTCTCAAAGGAAACAAACTCAATGACTCCCTCTGTTTGGCTACAGGAACGTCTTGCCTGGAAGCCCCTCTCGGAGGAAAACGCTCTCTTTTTTACCAAAATTGGACTCAAATAACCCAGGACAAATGGGTTTTGGATGTGATTTTAAGAGGTTACAAATTCCATTTTCATACCTTGCCAAGGCCAAGCGGATGGCCAGACCTTCCAAAACATCAATGGACGGAGGCCTTAAACCAGGTGGAGGCTCTTTTGGCTATGAATGCCATAGAACTGGTACCTCTTTCAGAGATGGGAAAAGGGTTTTACTCAAGGCTCTTTCTAGTCCCAAGAAAGCAAAATTCATGGAGACCCATTCTGGATCTGTCGGTCTTGAACACCTTTCTAGAGATTCCAAAATTCAAGATGCTTACTCTACAGCAGGTTCTTCCTATGCTGTCCAAAGATGCATGGATGGTGACTTTGGATTTAAAGGAGGCATATTTACACATTCCCATCAGGCAGGATTGCAGAAAATACCTCAGGTTCAAGGCTGGATCAATGCACTTTCAATTTTCTGTGCTGCCCTTTGGATTGTCTACTGCACCCAGGGTCTTCACCAAATGCCTGGCTCCAGTAGTAGCTTACTGCAGACTCAAGGGGATTCAAATTTACCCTTATCTGGACGATTGTCTAATTCAGGCAGACAGCAAGGATGTCCTACTCCAGCATCTAGACTTTGTACAAAACCTCCTCAAATCCCTGGGATTCTCTGTAAACATAAAAAAGTCAAATTTGACACCATCACAACAGATAACTTTTCTGGGTGCTCTTCTAAACACTACAACCCAGATGGCATTTCTGACATCCGAAAAACAATTGCAGCTGGCATCAACTTTCAAAGCCTTGGCAACTCTAACCCATCTATCTGCAAGGAAATTCCTGCAGGCTTTGGGTTACATGGCCTCCTGCATCCTTCTCGTACCATATGCAAGACTACACATGAGGAAAATACAGTGGTACCTAAAAAGTGTATGGTCTCAGCATTACCACAGTTTGGACATACTGATTCCTGTCCTTCTTTGCCTTCAAAAGGAATTTCTTTGGTGGTCCAGGGCATGTGCTCTAAACAAAGGGAAGCCCTTCCGTGTACCTCCTGCTTCTCAGATTCTAACCACGGACACCTTGGATTATGCTTTGGGAGCCCATTTTCAGGGCAATTGTCTGCAGGGCCTTTGGACAAAGCTGAATATCAATTTAAAGGAAATGTTAGCTATTCAGAAAGCTCTATTGGCCTTCAGGAATCTCATACAACCAGTACAACTACTAATACGGACAGACAACACCACAGTTATGTGGTACATAAACAAGCAAGGGGGATCTCATTCCTACCCCCTTTGCAGACTAGCCATGGATTTATGGAACTCAGCTCTAGCTTGCAATCTGGATCTTCAAGCTCAGTTTCTACCAGGAAAACAAAACTTACTGGCAGACAGTTTGAGCAGAAACCTTTCAGATCCACATGAATGGATGCTGTACACCAAAATATTCAGGATGATAACAGCAGTATGGGGGTGTCCTCACATAGATCTCTTTGCATCCCATCTAAATCATCAGCTACAGAATTTTTGCACCAGGACATTCCACAGAGAGGCTTGGAAAGTGGATGCCCTGTCATTCAGTTGGAGGAACCTCTCGGGATATGCCTTTCCACCTCTACCTCTTCTTCCACGAGTTTTATTGAAGATAAAACAGGACAAGCCCAAGATGATAATCTTGTTGGCTCCGAATTGGCCTCGGCAGTTTTCGTATCCAACTCTAAGAAACCTATGCCTGGACCCCCCTTGGATTTTACCTCAGTCTCCGAACCTTCTGTCCC
Source organism: Protopterus annectens (assembly GCF_019279795.1). Classification (NCBI taxonomy): domain Eukaryota; kingdom Metazoa; phylum Chordata; order Ceratodontiformes; family Protopteridae; genus Protopterus; species Protopterus annectens. The sequence goes on along the minus strand of NC_056736.1, from coordinate 794,836,599 downwards.
AACATCAGGGTCAGGTTCTACACTCTCATGTCAGAATTCTCAGCCTGGCGGCCTGGTTAATCCAGGGCCTTTCATTTCTTCTTTCCTGCCCAAGCAGGTTATGGATGTCATTTTAGAACCCAGATGTCCTAGCACTAGGAAATCTTATGCAGGAAAATGGAAAAGATTTTGTTCCTGGATGCAGGCTCAGGATTCTGATCCTCTTCTTCCTAACATTACTTTAATTCTACTTTACTTGACGGATCTCTTACATAAGGGTCTCTCTTTCTCTTCCATTAAGATCCATGCTTCTGCTATTTCTGCTCATTATAATACAGACCCTCCCATCTTTTCCCACCAGCTCATGAGACAGTTCCTCAGAGGAGCTAAGAACTTACGACCTCCTAGATCTCCTCCTCTTCCTGCTTGGGATCTCAATTATGTTTTGGAAAAACTAACCTTGCCTCCTTTTGAGCCTGCTGCTTCTGCTGACATCAAGTTTTTATCTTGGAAGACAGCTATCCTGTTGGCACTAACCTCTGCCAGGAGAGTTTCAGAGTTACAAGCTCTTATGGCGGTGGAACCCTATATTATTTTTCATCAAGACAGGGTATCTTTGAGAACTAATCCGACTTTCATGCCTAAGGTGGTTTCTAAAGTGGCTTTAAATCAAACTATCCACTTGCCAACCTTTTTCCCCACTCCTCAAAATAAAGAGGAAAGGATCTTACATTCCTTGGATGTACATCGCCAGCTACGTTTTTACCTGAACAGAACCAAGGACATTAGAAAATCAGAACAATTGTTTGTCTCTTATGCTTCAAGTTCCCAAGGTAAAGCCATTTCTAAACAGACCATTTCTAAATGGATTGCTCATGGAATCAGATTTTGTTATTCACACCATGGAAAGCAAATCCCAGGGAGCATACGGACTCATTCCACCAGAGCTGCTGCCACTTCTGCAGCCTTCCTCAGGGGAGTTCCTACCAAGGACATTTTGGAAGCTGCAACTTGGAGTTCAGTGCATACTTTCTCTAAGCACTACAATTTGCCTCTCTACTCTAAGTCTAGGGCAGGCTTTGCCTCTGCAGTCTTGCAGGGCCTTTTAGCCACCCCTCTTTCTTTGTGACCACCTCCCTTTCTTTCAGCTTTGAGATTTTACCCTACAGTCATGACTGCAACAGTGAAACACGATGAACATAGTACAGTTGTGTACACCTACCATAAATGTAGATGTTCGAGTGTCTTCACTGTTGCAGTCTGGATTTCCCTCCCTCCTGTCCCCTCTTATTTTTACTTTTGTGTGGTTCCTTTTTTTTTTTCACCATTCTTCTGAGGTGTATTTGCATAGGTTTAGGGACCATTTTCATTTTGGGACTCCTGACATCTGGGGCAAGAAAAACTGGAGAAGATGGCGTCGGCTGTCAGCTTTGTACTCCTGGCGCTCTGACGTCAGGGAGCAGGGTTGAACAGCCGACGCCGGACCCAGACTTTGGGATTCTGGCCGACCGAGGGCTGCCTGCCGGCAGGGGAGAACCCTGCAGTCATGACTGCAACAGTGAAGACACTCAAACATCTACATTTATGGTAGGTGTACACAACTGTACTTTTTGAAAAGGGAAATTGGCTAAGCTTAATATGCAGTACAATGGCAGCTAATCTAGTACTTACCCATGAACTGAGGTTAAATTCTACAGTACTTGTAAAACATGTATTGATGATCCAATATACAACACAATGATGCAGTTTTCTGATAAATTAAGCTCTAGAAAGATTTAGGGGAGGTTTTAAATGCACTTCATCTTAACCTGCCACACTTACCACCAAGTAATAACTGGGTGCTTAAGCCCAATAAAATAAGGAGACAGATATGTGTAGTTGTCTTTTACAGGCTGCATTTGCCACACTTCAGGAATAGTACCACATGGCAATTTGCATTCTGGTATTTTACACTGAAAGGCACAAAATATTCAGTAAGTAAATAAAAATGATGTATTATATTTCTGTCCACTGCTGCTCGGCATAAGCAGGACCAGACTTAGCAATTTAGTGGCCCAGTTTGGACCATTCTGTGGTTCCCCTAATCTAACCTTCCTTCCACCTGCCACCATAAACCCTTCCTCCATACTGGCCTCCTGGATTTAAGACTATTTCATATTAAATATTAGGAATATATGATATTAGTGTGTATTAAAAATCAACTATATTAGCTTATACTGTTATAAGACATGTTACATCAAAAGTAAACTACTTTACTTCTGGAATATCCCCAGATCCAACATGTGTATTTCAGTTTAGTATCTGTTTAACTTAATTAGCCACACTATAAGAGGCCTGTTTCAACAGAGATTTTGTGTCTACATAATGCTTTAGCAGGTGGGTATACCCTGGCTTACCAGGCAACATGTTCTCAGACTCCAGTAGTAGTAGTGTCTCACTCTCTTAAACCTGGGTAGGAGATAGCTGCACACATCCCCCTTGACTCTCCATCCGCACTCTTATTTTTTTTCTTTTCTGTCTCCCTCCTTTCCCTTATTCCCCTCGTTTGATTCATGCTTTACCATTCTTTATATTCCATGCCCAGTTTTTTGCTGGGCATGTGATGTAAAGAATATTTGTTATTTCTATATAATTTATGTTCTCTGTAGAAACATAGTGTATTATGACAATGTATAGCTACTCATATTGCTGATTTTATTGACTGAATTCTTTCAATCACATCTACTTATGATTGTGTTCATTTACGCCATATATTATCCTGATTTATACTTCTGTGCATGCTTGCTCTTAAATTACCATTGTTGTGTTGTTACTGATTAAAGTTTATTGCTTTTTTGTTGTTATATTCCTGATGTGCTGAGCCTAAAGGTTATATAGGTGGATCAGATCTCTAACTTGCCTAACAAACTTTAAATAACAATCTTTGTAAGTTAAACACCATATGCACTCCAGAGTCTTTGAGAGGTTCTGCAGGCAACTCCAAGCAGATCATGCTACTAAGAAGCAGGCTGATTTTAAAACATGAAACCTGGTAAAATCTTCTGACACATCATGGTCTCCAGCTCTTGCCTCCCATGTCTAATCTCCTCAAATGCCAGGAAGTACTGGACAAATGAGTCAGTGGGGCTGAGCTTAATAGTTTTGGGAAAAATGGGTGGCCAAAAATAGCATGAACATTTTTAACATCCGTTATATATTTTCATTCTCATATTAGCCCCTTTCTTACTTAATGAGCTTCTAGGTATCTCCCGTACTTGCTCTAAATGGGCGGGAGGGGTCTTTACACAGTTAATTCTGATATCTTGTTATAGCCAATATGCTTCAACAAAACCACATAGAACTGAAGTTTCTCAGAATACTGAACAACAATAATAACCAGGTTCTCGCCTTAGAAATTACATTGTTAACACACCACCTCAGTTATAACTATTTCTGAACATTTAGCTGGGTAGGAGGACTAATATATGCCGCTCTTTTCTGGCCATATCAAGGGTCACAAAGGAAATACAGGGGTCCTAATGGAAAAATGAAAAGTCAGCAAGCAAAGGAGAGTAGTGCTGAAACCGAGTTCATCCTCAAGTCTTGGTGAGTACCTTCATGAAGTAGACCCTGTTTTTCACAAAATCTCACTAAGGTGACACTGATATATAGGCTGTATTTATATGACATACGTGATGGACAGAAGTAAATCAAAAATAAAAAAGATAGCTGGGTGCACAAGACCCAGGATAAAAAAGTGTCCAATCCTAGTAGGCACACTGGTGCCAGGACTGGAAAAAATGACAGTGTAGAATCCTCAAAATACGGAAACATTCCTACAATGGGGCTAGGCCAGGCCCAGGGGGAGGATGGCCCCCCTGTTGTAGAAGGAAGTAGCAGTCCACAAAAATCACAAAAAATGATTGGCCAAAGAAGAGCCATAAAGATGATAGAGTGAACTGTTGAGGAGAAGAAAGAAATTTTGTATTGCTACTATTCTGTGAAAAGCCCAGAATTTCCAGACACAATATATACAAAATAATTAAGAGAGAAATTAGAGGAAAGAAAATACTTCTGCAGGAACAACTGTCAAAAGCTTCAAATAAAAAATTGAGTTCATTAATACAACATATTTCTGATAAACAGTATATAGACCAAGAAACTTTGATCTGTTTGGAACAAAATAAACTACATCACAGCATGATGGGGCAAGTCCCTGGAACAAGGAAAAGCAAGAAGATCAGGAGACACGTAAAGAGCAAATATGGGCATGGGAAAGGAAAAGAGATTTAATATGGTGTAATATTTATGTAAAGGAGAAAACAAAACTAACCAATGCAAAAAGAGCAGCACCAAAGATATTTGAAGAGAAATACAGGCAAAGGAACTCAGACATGGAAATCTTTACAATACAAAAAAATAAGAAGACTAAGAGGTAAAGTAGAAAAAGAGATTAGTAATAGTGAAGTCAAAGAAATAGAAATTGAGGTTATGGAGCAGCTGCAAAGAGAAGGATTCAGTGTAGAAAATTGAATGCAGTAATCACCACAACAGGATAGAGCAATGGATATCCAAATTAAGGGGAAACCAGTGCAACAGGAAGCAATTGGTCAGGTGCCATATCAAGATATTTTGGAGCCTTCCATAGGAAACCAGTATAAATGTTCACTTGAAGCTAGACAGCATGGAAAGGAACAGGAAACTGTGGAAACTCTGATGCAGTCTATGTTGAGGAGTGATAGGCCAGTGAGTTCCCATATCACAGAGCAACAAATGACACAGGATGAAATTGAAGAGAATGTGCCACAGGAAGATGCTGTAGAACTTAGGTTCATAGGTTAGTACTAAGCTAACTGCCCTTGTGAGCCATGTTAAGCCTAGCCAATTATCCCTTGTGAGACTCAAACCCTGCACCTCGTGTGTGTAAGGCAGACACCTTAATCATTAGGCCACCCTCCCAACCCTTTCTATAGAATGCCCACAGGAAATGGAAAATAAGGGATGTGCCCTCAGTTTGGAATAAAATGAGCAAAGAGAAGAGTTGCTTGATTTAATTGACATGGATAGATATATTAAAGATCAATGAGAGAAATAGACTGCAGAAGGTCAGTCATCATCATCTCCTTTCGGCTTATCCCAGTTAGTGGTCGCCACGGTGGAACAATGGCCGGCAGAACAATTGGCAGTGAAGTTTTATGGTGTTGAGTTGCAGCCCGGCACCCAACCTACCACAGAAGGCACATACATGCACACACTCACACCTAGGGCCAATTTAGAGTGTTCAGTCCACCTACAGCATGTCTTTGGGATGTGGAAGGAAAACGAAGCACCTGGATGAAACCCATGTGATCACAGGGAGGACATGCAGACTCCGCAAAGAAGGCACCCCAGCCAAGAATCGAACCAGAGAACCTCTTGCAGTGAGGTGGCAATGCTAACCGCTGCACCACCATGGCCGCCCTAGAGTGCAGAAGGTCAATAAAACCCCAAAAAAGTATTATGTCTGATAAAACAAATGAATGCAGTAATTAGGACTGGCCATAGAGATCCATGTGATGTAACAGAGGTAAACAGGATATACTACTGTGCTGCTAAATTAATAACTGATAAAGTTCTACCACAAGATCACAGGGTAGTGAAGGAAAGGAAGGGGAGAAATCGAATGCCATCATGGAGTTATCAAATAGAGAAAACTATAAAGCAATTAAGACAAGAAGTGTCACTGTTAGAATATTATAGAAGAAGGAATAGATCAACAAAAATACTAAAAAAGATAGATGTGATTAAAGCAATGCATAGTATTAGAACAGACTAGGATCTATCATGCACTATCACAAATAACAAACTAAAAATTTCAGCACAGGTGGAAAAACTTAGAAGACACACAGATAAATATAAGGAAAAAGTACAAAATAAGCAATTTATTGATGACCCAAAAAAGTTTTATACAGAATTGGGAAATAAGGTAAAAGAAATTGAAAGACCACCAAAAAAAGAGGAAGAAGATACATTTTGGAGAAGTATCTATGAAGATCCTGTGGAACATAACAAAGATGCTAAATGGATAGAAGTAAAAGAAAGAATAAAAAAGTTTAAAGGTACAGGATATGAAATGGGAAGAAATAACAACCAGTGAGATGGAAACAAAGTTAAGAAAAGCCTCTATCTGGAAAACCCCAGGCCCAGATGCAGTACCTAACTTTTGGTTAAAAGTATTAACATCTTTGCACAAGGATTTAGCCATGAGTGAGAACTATTTATATGCGCACCCTGAACAGACACCTCACTGGTTAACAACAGGCAAAACAATGCTCTTACTTAAGAGTGAACCTGCAAGCTACCCTAAAAATTATAGACCAATAACTAGCCTTCTGCCGATGTATAAACTATACACAAGAACTGATGCCGACAGAGTTTATAGTCATTTAGAAGAAAACTCAATTATGGCAGTAGAACAAAAGGGCAATAAAAGAAAGTCATATGGAACAAAGGATCATTTGTTGTTAAAGTTATAGTGGAGAACTGTAAAAAGGGGAGGAATCTAAGTATGGCATGGACTGACTACAGAAAAGCATTTGATAGTATCCCACATTCATGGATAAAAGAGTGCTTAAAATGTATAAGATATACCCTACACTGATTGACTACATTACAGTAACCATGAAACAATGGCAGACAACTTAGCAATTAAGCCATGATAAAGGACAGATTATTATCCCAGGGATAAAAATTCAAAAGGGGATATTCCAGGGTGACTCTCTGTCACCGTTGCTATTCTGTCTTGCTATTAATCCATTAAACAGCTTAGGCCATGGCTACAATTTGGCTCCTAGAAAACAACAAAGTCTAATGACTTCTCATCTTCTCTTTGTTGATGATTTAAAACTGTATAGCTCATCAGATGAGGAACAGAAAGTATAGCTGCACGTTGTCAAAACTTTTTCAGATGATATTAGAATGCCATTTGGTCTTGATAAATGTGCAAAAGCAACCTTTAAAAAGGAAAACTGCAGCACCAGGAAAACATCAGTTTGGGACAAGAATGTGATATTAAAGAACTTGAGCAAGAGAGAGTGTATAAATATGTGGGAACTGATGAAGGATTAGTAATAAAACATGAACAAATGTGAATAAAACTCGGTAAGGAATACTTCAGAAGTCTTAACGTAATCCTGAGAACAGCATTGACATCTAGGAACAAGATCCATGCTATAAATCAATTTGCTCTTCCTGTCCTAATGTACAGGTTTGGAGTGATTGGCTGGCCCCAAAAAGTGTTGGATAGATTAGAAATTAAAACAAGAAGAATTCTTCATGCTCACCAAATGATTTATAAGAATCAGTGTATACTAAGATTATATATTCCCTGTTCCGAAGGAGGAATGGTCCTCCTTGAAATTGATTACATGTATAGATCTGCAATCGTGGGACTCCACACATATCTACTGACTTCACAAGATCCAAATGTAGTGAAAGTTTTGAAACATGAGGAGAATAAATCTAAGATGACTTCTCTGCTTAATTTAGAAGAAGCATATCGACATCAAGCAGGAATGGAAATCAAACCAGAAGTACATAAATACCAGGAAGAAATTGAATATGCCAAAAAACAAAAGAAAGAATATAAGGTGAAGGACCAGATGAGAAGGCAAGACATGTGGAAAAAAACATAAATATAGTTGCAAGTATAGAAAACTTCTGGAAGAGCCTCATGTTGCTCAAGAAGGAACGCATGAATGGTTAAGGAGAGGCGAAATGAAAGGTTAATATTGGCAGCCGAAGATAGTGGGCTACTTACACAATGGTTTACAAAATCCATTGAACATGTGCGAGAAACAGACAAATGTAGGTTTTGTAAAACCGAATTGGAAACAGTCACACATCTTGTTGCTGGTTGCGACACACTAATGGCAGAAGGACTGCATATTGAAAGGCATAATAATGTGGCGAGACTGTTGCACTGGAGATTGTGCAAACATTATGGTATCGAAGTGGCTGAAAAACACTGGAAACATGAGCCACAAAGCATCGTAGAAAATGATGAAGTTTATATCACATGGAATCACCCATTGCCAACAGTTCAAAAGATAGATGCTAGAAAACTGGATATAGTGGTCCAAGAAAAGAAGACAAAAGTAGCATTGATCATTGAAATCACCACACCCAGTGACTATAGTGTCTTGCATACAGAGAGACACAAAGTCATAAAATACCAGGATCTCCAGGCAGAAACGAGAGCAATATGGAAGAAAGATACCCAGACAGTTCCAATAGTAATAGGAGCAGTGGGTCTTATAAAAAATAATTTACAGTCATATTTAGATATGTTCTTGGCTGGAGTGCGGGGAGTTCCTTCTGTGTGGAGTCTGCATGTCCTCCCCGCGGTTGGGTGGGCGTTCGAAAGACATGCGTAAATGGGCGTGCCTTCATTGAAGGTTGAATGTCGAGCTGGCACCTCGGCATTCGTCAAAATCTACTGCCAATTATTAGCAGACCAGAGTTCCGCTGTGGCGACCCCTAACCGGGAAAATCCGAAAGACAACAACAACAACCAATCCATGTAACCCCGTATGAATTGCAGAAGGAGTCATTACTGGACACATCGCAGGTGCTGCGAAGAGCACTTTTGGCTGACATCAAAGATTGAAACAATACTAATTTCATGAACTTTAATCATACTTTGACTTAGGAATGGGGTCCATTCTCATCATGGTATTAGAAATCCAAAAGATTTGGAGACATTAGAAGAAGCAGTCATACTTCTCAACTGTCCTGAATTTTGTAGAATGTCCAGATTTTTGCCTTATAGTTTTGGCCTTTTTCCTCATAAAATGTTTGGTTTTCTGGCAATTTCTTTACAATTAAAGAGCACTCTGCAACAGTATCTGACCACTATGAGAATATAAGCAGCTAACCCCAAAATCCATACAAGGTATTTGAATCTGCAATTAGTAGTACTGGTACAGAGCAAAATGGGAAATGTCAGCCCCACTAACAACTTATATCTACCATGGGAACAGGACAACCAGTAGGAAAATGCCTTGCACTTTGCTGTAGTGTCTGTAAGGCAAACGGTGATATTGTAGTTGAGGGCCTCACCAGTTCCATTCGTGCAGAAGTGGGCGTGTCGCAAATTGAGTGACAACCTAGTCTGCATATTTAATTTGCTCGTGCATTCATGGGATAAAAATATTAAATGTACACAAACGACCGATTTCTTCCCTGCCCCTCATAAAAATATGATGTTAAGTTTCATTATTTAATGCAGTTCAGAAACTAAATGTTGTTGAAAAACTGGCGACCATACTTTAGCCTTGCCACCTTTTTAGTTGCCCAGACTGGGACATTTTTGTGGTAAAATGAGATTTTGCAGGACAAACAGTATATCTATCCCATTTCTTTACCATTAGTATTTACTGAGCTGCAGTGCCCCCTCGAGCTAACATGCCGAATACCAGGAGAATATTCATGAAGTCAGTGTGAAGACATCGCTATGAATATTCACTTATTATTCGAACAGGAATAAACAACAGCAGATGCCATTTGAATACAGTTTTTTTATGTTGGCAAAACAGTAAGTTAGGTTCTTTTCGGTGGTCGTGGGTATGGTTTGTCCTGCAAAATCTCGTTTCCCATTTTGGAGATGGGAGGATGAGAGGCACGATTCACTGTAGACCGACAGGTTTTTTTTCCGACGATATTGTAGTCAAGGGCCTCACCAGTTCAGTGCCCTTTTTTTCGGTTGTACATTCGGAGGGAATGCATATTCATGAATGACATATCAGGGGAGTGGGTTTGGGGCGGGGCTTGCTACTGTGCATCTGGTGAGGCCCTCAACTACAATATCACCAGGCAAACATCTAGGCTGCATAAGCATAATGGCCCTGGCGTAGTCTAGTGTGTGGCCCCTTGATGGAGTAGGGGGTCTTATTGGGCGAAATAGGTATAACTGGACCGGGGGCATAAGTATATGGTAAGAAAGCAGCAGCCCATTAGCCAGCTTTATGAAAAGTAGGCAAGGTTAATAATCATAATATTATGCCTAAATTATGGCACATACCTCTCAAGTATAAAGTATTTTGTAGAAGGTCCCTATTTTTGTTTCATATTTTTTCCATTCCTCATAATAGTTTTGATTTTCCAGTAAATGGCTGAGGATTACAGTCAATCAATAGTACCAGACATCAGAGTTTCATACTTATTGTTCAGGAAGTGCATATTTATGCAAAACCTGCTCTTCTATTATTTACTTATTTTATTTTACATTTGTTGACCGCTGAAGTCCGACTAAGGATATATGTTCATTTTCAGCGGAGGCCCGGGGAGAAAAGCTCAAATAATACAGGCAATAAAATTACAATTAACACGTAACATTTGGCTTACAAACTGTAGTAGATAATAATATACAGTATTTTTAAGAGAATAAAGTAATATTTAAAATGGGCACTGTTTTTTATTCGCCGTTTGTTCCCCTACTTAACCAGAATGTTTGAGCAAACAAGTTGAAAGGCCATGTTATTAGCAGAAGAATATTTGGATGATCCAACTAGATTTGTGAAAATTCTAACACATTTTTAATTGTCGGTCTGTGGGAGTATGAATTATGAATTTATATCTTCACATACATCAAAAACATCTAACAGCTGTACGACGTGAATGTTTGCTGCTGTAGTAATTCTACAAATCAAAAGTTCAATTGTAAATTCATAGACAGCGAACGGGTAAATTTCCGGTGTTCTATCGTCGTCCTTCTGCAGCCATAGCAACGCAGTAAGCACGCGCAAAATCAGTGTTGGTATGGTGCCCTCGGTTTCTGGGGGTACGTGGCGGAGGGTGGCACGGCACGGTTGAATTTGCAGATGTACCCTGGACAAGTGTATTTCTTTACGTAAGTGAAAAAGTAATTTGAGTTTCTGTAGTAAATTATTTCTGAAAAAAAGTACTGTAGTTTAGCACAGTGTGTCGGCAGGTACATTACTAGAAAGGAGTGTGATGTCTGCATTATCGTAGTCCTTGGGGGGGGGGGGGGGGGGTGCTGTGCGGTTTAGAGCCCTCATTGCTTTAAATGCATAGATCACGTAGGAAGATATAACTAGAAAGACCTATAATAGATTGAACAGATGCCCTTGCTGCGTGTGAACTCACTGTAACTGTTATTTGAGGGCACGTCAGGCTAGAGAAAAATTGTAATGCTCCGTTCCACTCGAAGTCTAGGAAAAAATTATCAGGATGGGACGTTCTGCATGGAAAAAAGTGAGAAACAAAGACATGCATTATATGGATTGGTCACTCTTAATTGGCCGTGTGTGTGTTTGTGTGTGTGTGAGAGAGAGAGAGAGAGTGTATGCGTGGTATGGAAGAAACACCAGCGGCAGGGCTAGTTACTAGGCGGTTTGAATATTGGCTGTAGATGATTGTTACTGTTGAAGTGACACCCCGACCCCACGTGCAAAAAATGGGAAAAGGTAGCTCTCAGCCTTCCATCTCCAAAATGAGGAACACTAGCCCTCATAATGTGGAACAAATGGGCAAAATGTGGAACACATATTAATGGCTTACTAACAACTTCAACTAGTAAGGTCATACAATGACTTAATATGATTCATTTCTATTTACAATGGATTTAACTTAAACAATTCCTAACACTGAATGTGTGACAGAGTCTTTCAATGTGGAACTTTGAGGAACTTCGAGGGACGTGAACTTTTTAAGACCCCAAATGAAGTATGTTCCTCGTAATGAGGTACACTTGAGATTTGTGGATGGATGGATAGTTTTAGTTCTAATTATATAGGTGAAAATATATATTGTACTGGCCAAGACTGATCGCTACTCAGATCGGTTAAACTAAGTCACGCAAGTATTTTATTAACATAATTTTAAAAGTAGGGTCAGTCAGATAAATTTGCAGAAACTGTCAAACTGCATTGTAGTTGCATTTTAAACTTTAATACTTTAATAGGGTGTAGCAGAGTATTATTTGATTTAGTCATTCGGAAATCTATATACTTTTTCCATGATAGCTGGTGTACTTAATTGATTTCTGACATTTTCTAGCATATTTGCTACTGTATGTGTTGTCTGGCTGGTGGCTGCAGCTCCCCATCTTGTCTTGGTGGAAGGTGCACTAGCGCTATGTGGGTGGACTAGATTGCTTTGGTAAACTGCTTTCTGTCTCTGAGAAAGTGTTGTAACAATATCTTTAGAAACCGAGGTGTACAAATGGTGCTTTACTGTTATTGAGTATTGAAAACTAGATCTTAGGCATCTTTGCACTCACGGTTTAATTAGTAAACTATTCATTTATTTATTTAACATTTGTTTACTGGGAAGGTCCAACTGGATCAAAAAGAACCCATTTTCAGCGGAGGCCCCGAGAGAAAAGCTCCAGTTACATACGGATATGTACAAACTTTATACAGATTACATACAGATTGCATGAGTTACATGCAGACATGTACAAACTTTATACAGAAAACATAAAAATTGCATGCATTTCAAGTACATACACAGATGTAAAAACATAAAAAACTTTATACAGATAGCAAAGAATGACTTGAGTTCAAGAAAGCAGGTACATCGATATAAGGCAGATGGTAACTAGTCAAGTAATTGATATAAATATGAAAGTAAATGATACAGTGAGTGGAGTACAGATGGAGAGAGAGAGTGAACATGAGTTGCAGTCTTAGATGTAGATGTGTCAGTTTTAGTTCTATCTCTTCAAAGTGCAGATGATGGATTTGTTGTCATTGTACCATGTTTGAAATATGAGTAGCTGGCTAGCCACCAGGACCTTCACATATTTTCCTGAATAAAGTTAGTCTATAAGGAGCTGCTGCATTTTGGATCATAGTATTTCAGTTTTGTTACAATATAGACTTCTAGTGGGCTGGATTATGATATACAATAATCATTCATAGCTGATTTTCACTCTCTTCTTCTTTACTGCTGCTGAGCAGTAGAGCTATAATTTTTTTTTCAACAACCTACTTTTATTTTTATCACTGCCATGTCTGCAAGCAGTGCAGTCCTCATGTATGGTGCTTATTATCATGTAAATTTTTCTTTCTATGAGGAGAACCGCACCCACAGACTCAAAAGGCATGTTTATTTCTTCATGGTTTGGAGTTTCCTACATTTTAACAAGACTCTGGGACTATTTACAGGTTTTTAAATATTTTTATACATAATTTCTGAGTCTGACCACATAGGGTCTGGCATGTTGAAATAATTCTGATTGTTTAGTCTGCCTCTAGGTGTTCTACAATGCAGTACTTGTCTGTAAAACATTACATCAGACAGGCCTATTTTTTTCCTAAAGCTCCTGTCACTGCATTGATTCTGCATGCATACACTATTGTCTTTCATTCATTTTTAAGTAACATTTCATGCCATTCAGTGACTACTTAAAACACAAACAGTGCAAATGCCACAGAACAGACTTTCAAAATGCTTTTTACTGCCGCTTATTTTTAGAATGGCTAACTTACAGTGTTTTTTTAAAGCCTGAATTGTACTCCTTTGACTCCTTTCCCATTTTCCCATCCCCCTTCACACCTAACTTCCCCAGCTGTCAAAGTTGTTGTTTGTTCTTCTTTCGGTTTTTCCTGGTTAGAGGTCGCCACAGCGGAACTCCGGTCTGCTAATGATTGGCAGTAGATGTTTATGGTGCCAAGGTGCCAGCCCGACGCCCAACCTTCAACGAAGGCATTCCCATTCATGTATGTCTTTCAAACGCCACTCGACCATGGGGAGGACATGCAGACTCCACACAGAAGGCGCTCCAGCCGAGAATCGAACAGGAGAACTTCTTGCTGTGAGGCGACACCGCTACTGATGCACCATCGGGTAATTTGAGCTGTTACCTAATGTGATTGAGAGCTTATAGCAGGAGATTTGACTCATGCACTGTTTCCTTGTTCTAGTTATTCAGTAAGGCAATTAATAGAATATTGATGAAACTAATAAACAGTTAAGTATATACATCTTATCTACATCATCTAAAAATAATTAAAAAGAACATTTATGAAAAAAAGGAACTAAGTAAATAACATAAAATAATAAAAATAAACACATGTTGGGTTGGGTTAACGCTAATAAGTATAACTATAACAGCTACGGTTAACAAACTGTAGGTTCAATGTAAACTCTGTTACTATGTCCTTCTATGTAATTTAACCATAGAAACCATCTGTTTACACATTTTTGTTTTTCTCTAATATGGCTATCTCTGTGCCAGCTGTTATCCCTGCTATCAAACCTATGAAGTCCTTCCTACTAGCTTCCCGATGTTGCTTCCATCTGTTCATAATTGTCTTCTTAGCTGCTACGCTTATCATTGAAAAGAACTCCAGTTAAGTAGTGAAAATATGTGGTTCTGTTCAATACTCCAAAGTCAAATTTTCTTTCTTTACTTCTAATTTGTTATCCCTTTCACTGCATCTTTAATGGATTCTCTAAATGAGAACAAGCCTTAAGATGACCAATGGGAGGTTGGGAGGGTGGCTTAATGGCTAAGGTGTTTGCCTTACAAACACAAGGTGCAGCATTTGAGTCTCACAAGGGATAACTAGCTAGGCTTAAAATGGCTCGCAGGGGCAGTTAGCCTAGTAGTAAACTGTGAACCTATGAACTATAAGAAAACATGCTTCTGTTTCAGCCATGGTCTCACTTCTGCAATCTTCAGCAATTACCTAAATGTGCTGGATAAATTGCATTTAATTTTGCTGGTGTGTGAAAATATTTATAGTGTTTTGTTGTGTTACCACTGTTATGTGTGCAATGCAAACTTTTCTGATAGCCTTCCTTGCAATTACTTGATATGTATTTGCTCAAAGAGTAAACTGTCTTACGCCATAGAAAATGATAAAATTAAAATGTAGTTAATCACAAGGCAAATTCTGCTGGTATATTTCTAAGCTTTTATTAATGACTAATAAATACTTTTTTTGTATGAATGATGTTTTAGAAGTATTTATGTTTGTGGCTGTCTAGATGGATTTCAGAACAACAGAATTAGAAGTAGAATATTCTCGCAAGACTTAATCAGTTATGCTTAGTTATTTTATAGCAAACTGCGGTTTTAGAACAATGCAACAATAAACCAAAAAACTGTTCTATGGAAAGCACGGAGGAAAGCTCAGACACAGGCTTTTATGTTAAGCGCTTTCCTTCTTTTTAATATTCACAAGAACTTCTTCAGAATAAAAACCCATCACCACACCACCATTTTTAAATATAGTGCCATTAAAACCACATGATCTTTGGAACCAATCATTTCTTGTTTTTTTAGTTCCTGAGTTAAAGCAACACTGTTAAAAATATTACATGGTATCAAAGAGTATCTCATTAAAAACAAGTGTCAATACAAAACACTCTTACATTGTAAAAAATACAAGCCTTTAAAATCTCTGCAAAAAGCATTTCACATTTCCAGATTCATTTAATCCCAGTTATTTGTCTGCACAAAATTTAACCTACCAATATATCTCACAGCATTCTAATAAAACATTACTAACATTTAAGTAACCCAGGAACTGAAAGACAAGGAATGAATGGTTCCAAAGATTATGTGGTTTTAATGGCACTTCATTTAAAAATGGTGTTGTGATGGGGTTTTATCCTGAAGAAATTCTTGTGAATATTAAAAAGAATGAACGTGCTTAAATAAAAACCCGCGTCCAAGCTTTCATTCCTTCTTTCCAGCAGAAAAGTTTTTTTTTTGTTTATGCTTAGTTATTTTGCCTTTCTCACCAGCAGTTCAGTTTTTTAATTCATTGTATATTTGCAGATAAATGTATACCATAACAATTGAATTGTTTAATTAAAAAAAAAAAAAAAATTGTTGTAGACAGTAAGTATGTATTTAAAATAATCATTAATGACTTTGGTTTCACAGTTTAAACACAAGACATGCTGTAGATAGATTGGTGACTTCAAATTGTCTATAAGTTGTTAGGCGGTGTGTGTGTGTGTGTGTGTGTGTGTGTGTGTGTGTGTGTGTGTGTGTGTGTGTGTGTGTGTGTGTGATATGAAATAAAGGCCTGGCAATCTTCTCCCATTTTACTTTGCCTAGTAAACTCATTGGATGGCAGTCACTGTTAATGGGTCGTTATAGGACTCAGCTGTGACTCATGAGCACGGATGGATTACCAAAATGCGTACAAGTTTAAGATACTGGCTTGGTGTATTCAACTTTACCTGAAGTGCAGTAATATGAACATCCTTAAAATCATCACATTTGGAGTGCTCAGCACTACTTCTTAGGCAAAGTGACAGAGTGAAAGATAAGACTGTCACACTTTTTCAGGTTGGGCTTTAGAGCCCTCACTTGTATATGACTTGTGAGTTCTTGGACAGAATAAAAAAGGAACTTAAAAAAGTCTTAATGCTTGGAAAGTTCTGCTCATTTACAGTTTTGATAAGCCATTTTCCCTTTCATAGGATCATAGGATCGTAGGAGGTTGCTAGGCTGTCGGCCCTGAGGCCCTTATAAGCCTACCCAAGAGTTTAGCCCATGTTTAGACAAGTCAGCACCCAAAGCCCTTGTCCAGCAGAGACACAGGTAGAATCCCAGGAGTGTATTTTCTGTCTCCCATACAGTTATCCAGTTTGAGCTTAAAAAGGGATAATGAGGTACTCTGCTTGACGTGGAGAGGGAGTCTATTCCACAGATGGGAGAGTCTCTGGCACACAAATCTGTCCTGCCAACATATTGGTATCACAGACCAGGTTGAGGTCACACGTACGGGTTGTTTGAGTGGAGCTTGACTTATGGATGTGCAGCAGTCCCTTCAAGGTGGGGCCTGAGATTGCTTTGTATGCCAGACAGAGGTTACCTCTGAGGAGTCTGTATGAAAGTGAGTAGAGGGACAGGGCTTTTAGCCTATCTGTGTAGGGTAGGTGTTTGAGGCCCTGGATTTTCCTGGTGAGGAACATCTGTGGTCTCTCCAGCTGCTGCATGTGCTTTACTAGGTACATGCCGAAGGTGGTGTTGCACTCAATAATTGGCCTTATAAGGGAAGAATACAGGGTTGTTTTGATCTCCTTGTCCCTGGATGAGATACCCTTACTTATGAGGTGGGCCATGTAGAAAGATTTCCGTACAGTGGAAGCAACATGGTGGTCAAAAGTCAGGTTGCTATCATCCTGGGTGCCCAAATCCCTCAATACTGGTTCTGTACTTAGGACATTGTTATTAATGTGATAATATGTGGGGATATCACTGTCCCCAAAGGGGATGATGATACATTTTTTGGCATTCAGCTTGAGGCTATGTTTCTGGCACCAGTCATTAGTTTGGGTGAGACCTTCTTGGAGGGCGTCCACATCACTTGGGGAATTGATGACTGTGCCCAGCTTGCAGTCATCTGCAAAGTTGGTCAGCCGTAGCCCACTGGTTTTGGCCTGCACCTCAGAGAAGTATTTCTCAAATAACAGATGCCCCAAGACCGATTGCTGGGGTACGCCGCTCATTACGGGTCTACTGCTTGAGGTGGCTTCCCCTATTTTGATTAGGTGGGTTCTGTCAGTGAGCTGGTTTGCTACCCATCTGTTAACATCTGGAAGCCTAGTTGAGAGAGTTTATCTACTATGTCTGAGTGAGGAATAGTGTCAGTAGCTTTGGCCATGTCAAGGTAGGTGGTGTGCACCATCCTCCCCTCATCCATGGCTTTGTTGACTGTCTCAAAGAAGTCGATCAGATTTAACAGACATGACCTCTCCTTGACAAAGCCAAACTGTCTGGGGTCGAGTGTTTGGAGTTTGCCAATATCCCTGTTAATGAGTTCCATAATAATCCGTTCCATGGCCTTGCAGATCAGCCTAGTTAGGAATTTCCTGGATCAGTGGACGCTCCACCTTTGTGTAAAGGGATGAGACTGGTTGTTCATGTAGGATGTAGCCAGGGATGTTATCGGGCCCCATGGAGACTGTATTTTTTGCCTTTGAGAGGGCAGTGATGACCTGTTCCCTAGAGATAAGTGGTGGGGGGCAGATACTGGAGATGTCCTAATTTACTGATGGGAGACAGAGGGGAGAAGTTTTCGCTGAATCTGTCAGCCAGTAGATTGGCTATATCTACAGCATTTGTGTATGTGGTGTCCTTGACCACCAGTTCTGAACATATCTGGGTGCTTCCTTTGAGATTGCAGACATATGTGAAGAAGGCCTTATGATTGTCTGTAGTAGATGTGGCCAATTTGGACTCGAAATTGGCTTTAGAGGATTTCTCTGGTGCTCTTATTTGCTTGTTCAGACTAAGGAGAGATTGCTTCCAACTTGGCACCTGCACCTTTTTGGTCCTGGACAGCATTTTTTCTTTAAATTCACAGTGAGCTGAATGGATTATTAGTTACATAGCATTTTTAGTGGTATTATGTGACCAGCCATGTGGCATTCAGACAGGAAATGGATTTTCCTTGTTCTTTCACTCATAGCTGGTTCACACAAGTGAAGTTGCTTCTTTTTTTCTTTTTTCACGAATGAAGTATTATTTCCAGTGTGCAGTCTTTGGGCTGAGGTTCAAGTTTGTATCTTCAGTTTGCAGGCTATCCACAGCACACAGGATCAGACTCAACACACATCCCCTTATTTTCAGTCCTTTTTGTAAAGTATTAGTACTTGATATGGGATTTTAAACTGCTGAAAATATAAATATGAGGGAATACAGACTTTTTCAGTTTAAACACATTTATATCCACAATTACTCATTAAACTTTTTACTTTATGGTTTCTCTTTTCGTTTGTCACATATATTGTGACAGTTTAACAGCAGTTTTTCTATTTTGTGTTAGGGGCATCTGTAGATTCCCCATGAACATTTCCTGTTAATTCTGTCACTATAAGCATGTAGTGACCAGTACGGCAAACAGAAGAAGCAAAACTTAAAAAGAGAGAATATTTAAGTAAACTGCTCGCTTTTATTATAACTCATTCTGATTCAGCATTTTGTTTTACCTTCAAGGGGATAGTCACATGGATAAAACCAACTCATTGTAAAAAAAATCTACAAGCAATTAGCTCTTCATTTAGGTAATACAGTGAAAAATAACATTTTCTGTTTAAGACATTAAAACACAAACACCTATTCAAGCTTTTATCAATGTATTTTTTATAGAGCTAAAAATTCAACATTCTCTAGCCAGTGCAATATCACCAACATTTGTCTTTTGGAAAATATATAAGCCCTGTAGCCTCTTAATCCTGCTGTGTTCCCTCCCTCAAAAAAAAAAAAAAAAAAATATATATATATATATATATATATATATATATATATATATATATATATATATATATATATTCAGCTGCTCTTACTGTAACTGTCTTAGTTGCTGTTCTGCGTGCTATCTGTTCAGTTGTTCTTACTCTGCACTTATTACTTACTGCTTGTTAGTAGCCTTGTAATTTAATGCCTTCTGCACTTGTTTTTCAGTCATTTGTTAATTTAATTGAATTTAATTAAACTGTATTTGCCATAATATTGATACACGTGTGCTAGCCTGCACTGCATTTAAATTGTATTTACTGCTGTTTTAGCTGCTTTTCTGTAAAAAAAGAAAAAAAAGATCCTAGCTTGTTTCCTGCCTTTCCTGTAACTTGTCTAGTCCAGATACAGACTTGTTGTATTAGGTAACCTATCTACCACAAGAGGAGTGGTTCCTGGCCCAGAAATTGTAGCTACTGGCCGTTTGGGCAGTTTTTTCCCATCTCTTTCAACTTTCTGGTTTAAAAGCTGCACTTGCGCTGTTTCCCACCTTTCCTGTTACTAGCCTAGTCCAGATACAGAGTTGCTTTATCCAGGACTGTTGGTAAGCTTCTAAGCCTCGCAAGCCTTTCTGTGTTGGAGGGAAGCCTTCTAGCTTATCAGTGGGAGTGGTAAGCACTAGGTAGCCTTTCTACCACAGGAGGAGAGGTTTCTGGCCCAGGAATTACAGTTTATTGGCAGTTTGGGAAGCTCTTCCATATCTTTCAACCTTCTGATTTAAAAGCCTGTGTTTGTGCTTGTTTCCTGCCTTTCCTGTTACTAGTCTAGTCCAGGTACAGATTTGCTGTATCCAGGACTCTTTGTAAGCTTCTGAGCCCGCCCCCAAGCCTTTCTGTGTTGGAGGGAAGCCTTCTAGCTTATCAGTGGGAGTGGTAAGCATCAGGTAGCCTATCTACCACGGGAAGAGTGGGTTTTGGCCCATAAATTGTAGTTTATTGGCCGTTTAGACAGTTTTCAATCTCTTTCAACTTGCTGGCTTAAAAGCCTGCATTTGCACTTGTTTCCCACCTTTCCTGTAACTAGTCTAGTCCAGGTACAGATTTGCTGTATCCAGGACTCTTTGTAAACTTCTGAGCCCCCCAAGCCTTTCTGTGTTGGAGGGAAGCCTTCTAGCTTATCAGTGGGAGTGGTAAGCATTAGGTTGCCTATCTACCACAAGAGGAGTGGTTTCTGGCCCAGAAATTGTAGCTACTGGCCGTTTGGGCAGTTTTTTCCCCTCTCTTTCAACTTTCTGGTTTAAAAGCTGCACCTGCGCTGTTTCCCACCTTTCCTGTTACTAGCCTAGTACAGATACAGAGTTGCTGTATCCAGGACTGTTGGTAAGCTTCTGAGCCTCACAAGCCTTTCTGTGTTGGAGGGAAGCCTTCTAGCCTATCTACCACAAGAGGAGTGGTTCTGGCACAGAAATTGTAGTTTATTGGCTGTTTGGGCAGTTTTTTCCATCTCTCTCAACTTTCTGGTTTTAAAGCCCGTCTTTGTGCTTGATCCCCACCTTTCTTATAACTAGTCTAGTCCAGGTACAGATTTGCTGCATCCAGGACTGTTTGTAAGCTTCTGGGAGTGGTAAGTACTAAGTAGCCTGTCTACCACAAGAGTGGAGTGGTTCTTGGCCCAGGAATTGTAGTTTATTGATCATTCGGGAAGTTGTCCATCTCTTTCAACTTTCTGTTTTAAAAGATCACATCTGCGCTTGTTTCCCATCTTTCCTGTAACTAACCTACTGGAAAGCACCAGAAAGCCTTAAACTGATACAAGCCTTCTAGCTTAAAAGAGAAACTTTGGAGTGATTATCAGTTTTCTGTATTTTCTTGCTGTACTTAACTGTTTTCCGCCTAAACGCTGATTTTTCCAGCACTTACTGTGATTTAAAAGCTTGTTTTTTTCACATATTGTACCTATTTGACTGCCTGCACTTTTAAAATGTTGTTTTTTGTTTAAATAAATTGTTTAACTGTTGTAGGCTACACACTAAAGTGCAATAGCCTTTTCTGATCGCTTGTAGTCGTTTAAAGTTGCTTTAAGTGTCCTTTTTACTATTTCTGCATTATCTTTAAAAAAAAAAAAACAAACACAAAAAAAAAAATTTCTTGTTTCCCGCCTTTCTAAGTAGTATAGTCCAGTTTTCAGGCTAGTGCTGAATTCAGGGCTGTGTTACAAGTTTCTGAGTTGCCCATACCTTACTTGGATAGAGGGAAGTTTCTGTGTTCACCTGTTAAGAGAGGGGAACTTTGAGCAGTCATCTGTCCCTGGAGGAGTGGTTCCAGCCCAGAAGTTAGTAGTTTAAAAAACGCATTTGCACGGTTTTGTGCGCCGGGCAGCACCGGTTAGCTAGGGTTAAATTATTCCCAGCTCCACTAAGTCTCCTCTTCAGTTTTTCACTTGAAACTAGTCTAACTCTCAACCTAAGCACTCAAAAAGCATCCCACAGTCCAGCACTTGCTCAGACCTAATAGCAAGCACTAATATACCCCAACATTTGACTGCCCAGCAGGGCAAGGCTCTTTATCCACCCCTCACGAACCAAGCGACTAAGCAGCTCACCCTATTATTCAGGCATTACCAAAGGGCAACTTCAGGTGTACTCTCCAGTCCAGCTGGTGAATCTGGGTATCCTGAGTCAGTGTTACAACTGCCTCATGTACACAGACAGCCCTCTCCTCCTATCACAAAACAGTAACATATACGAGAGATGCAGTTATACAGCCAAACTGGAGGCTAAGGTCTCTCCACCCAAGACTGGAACAGACAGTCATGAGGAGAAGGTTAACACTTGCACCACACCTCCAGCCTCACATAGACCTACTAAACCAGCACTGGCAAAAAATACACATAAATACACAAAATCATACTGGAAGGCTGTAAATAAAAACCTGCAAAATCATCAGAGAGCGCCAAAGCAGATACCCACAAAACCTGCACCTCCCGTCACAAACCAGACAACACATAAAACACAAAATCAATGTGCCGCACAATCACAGCCCTGAAGGAGAAATAACATACTTAACACACTAGTAATAGGTGACTTAATAGTCAGGCACACTGACGCCCCACTCACTAGCCTGGACAAGGAGAAGGTTACTGTTAGCTGCCTATCGGGAGCCAGAATCCGCCACATAACACAAGCACTCAGGTCACTCCAGAACAAGTACAAATATGACTCTGTCATTGATGTCCTTCAAGGATGCATCTGCAGTCCTTACAAATGGGTTGTCCTGTCGTCAGGCAGCCCTTCGGTCGGCCGGATTCCAAAGTCTGGGTCTGGCTTCGGCTGGTGTCGCACTTCACCCGACGTCATTGCGGCAGTTTTTCGGGTATAAAGGCATCAGCCGACGCCATTTTCCTCAGTCTTTCTTGCCGCGTGGTGCCCGAAGCAGAAGCTGTTCGCAAGTGCCGGTCGGTCAGATCCAGAGATTACTACTACCGAATATTACTTCGAAGACTTCTAAAAAGCTAAGTACCCCGTTGGGACTCTTTCTTGCCTCAGCCGATGTCAGAGAAAGTGAATAACTGTTTATCTTGTGGGAAACAAATACCTCATAAAGATTTCCACTCCTACTGCATACATTGTTTAGGCCCAGACCACGACGTAGCAGCTTGTCTAGCCTGTGCTTCTTTTAACCGACGGACGCTTAGACGTCGGTCGGAGTTTGCTGAACAGATTTTCGGCTCCGATTTTGCCTATATTATGCCGTCGGATCCTCCGACAACGCAAATTACCAAAAAACGCAAAGAAAAGGACCGACACTCGCGGTCCGCGGTTTCGGCCGAAACCGCGGTTAAGCAAACCGCGAGTGTCTCGGTTTCGGCCGAAACCGAGCAAGCGGTTCTTTCTTCAGCCGAAACCTTGCCTTCTACCGAGGCCTCTTCTAACCTGGTAGAATCGGCTTCTGAAATCCAACCTTCTGTTGCGGTTTCACAGGAATTATCAGACACCATTCCCCTGGATATTTCAACCCCTGCACGTGGAGCTGCTAGGCCTCCTGCAGCAATGTCTATTAAGGCCTTTGCCAGGGCTAAAGCAGCCAAAGCATCAAAAACGGTGCCTGCCAAACCCCCCTCTCACAGGCCCAGCACCAGCTCCCATATGCTTTCTTTGGCTGAGGATCTCATCTCTTTAATTCGTGGATCCCAGCCTCATCCAGACAGGTCCTCTCTCCCTCCTCCAGAAAAGAGGCCTAGAGCAGAGCCCCCCGAGCCAGTATCCACAGATGATTCCTCTGATGACTCAGAACATACAGACCCTCCTGAGGCTCCTTATTCTCCTTACGAAGACTCTGATGCAAAATGTGGCTATGATGCACTGGAGGCTTCCTTTAGATCAGCCATGACTGGCACAGTTATCAGGAGGCATGCATGGTTGAAAGAACAGGCATTACCAGACCATGTCAAATCAAAACTTTTGGATGCTCCCATGGACAAGGTCAATTTATTTGGTTCCCCTGCACAGCAGGTACTAAAAAAGATGGAAGAGAAGGCAAAATCTGTACAAACAGTGAAAGATTTCTTACAGGTTCAACCTCCAAGGTTTAGCAGGAACTGGCCCTCCAAGAATTGGTCCTTTCCGGACTCCTCTAAGACACAAAGAGGCAGGAATAGGCGCTCTAGAGGCAGAAACCAATCCAGGGGTGCCTACAGGGGACGCCAGTGGCAAGGTAACAACCAGCGAGGCACGGATGCAGCCACCACCACTACAACAACTCAATCACAGTGACTTGGCGGTGGCACCGCCTACCAGGGAACAACTAGAAGCACCCTTAGGCGGAAAGCTAACCTTATTTTCAAAGAACTGGCATTGCATCACAAGAGAAAATGGATTTTGCAAACTATAGACCAAGGTTACAGGTTCCATTTCCATACTCTACCAGGAAAGAGAGGAATGCCAAACCTACCACCTACTCAAAGGGCAGAAGCTCTAAAGCAAATATCTCAATTATTAAGAATGAGAGCTGTGGAAAAGGTACCATCTATGGAGCAAGGAAAGGATTTTACTCAGACTCTTCCTGGTACCAAGAAAAGAAAACAAATGGAGGCCTATTCTAGACCTGTCCGCTTTAAACACATTCCTCATTGTTCCAAAATTCAAAATGCTGACCCTACAGCAGCTTCTTCCCATGCTGGGCAAGGAGTCTTGGCTGGTAACTCTAGATCTCAAGGAGGCATACCTGCACGTCCCCATACGACCAATTTGCAGAAGATACCTCAGATTTCTTGCAGGATCAGAGCATTATCAATTCTCAGCATTGCCCTTTGGCTTATCTACTGCGCCCAGAGTGTTCACGAAATGCCTGGCATCAGTAATCGCTCATTGCAGACTTCAGGGGATTCAAATTTATCCCTACCTGGACGACTGCCTGATACAAGCGGACAACAAAAGCAAGCTAACAGAAGACTTACAAAGAGTCATTTACCTGCTGCAAGCCCTGGGATATACAAAAGTCAAGGCTGATTCCATCCCAAAGAATAACCTTTCTGGGTGCAGAACTGGACACATCAAAACAAATGGTATTCCTAACTGCAGAAAAGAAAGAGCAACTACCTCTCTACTTCTTGGCATTAACAAAGCAGAACCATCTAACTGCAAGAAAAGTGCTACAAGCTCTAGGCTTCATGGCATCCTGCATAATACTGGTCCCTCATGCCAGACTGCATATGAGAAAGCTACAGTGGTACCTAAAGAATTTGTGGTCCCAACACAAGCACAGCCTAGAAACCAAAATTCCAATAATCCCATGCCTGAAGCAAGAGTTCCTATGGTGGGCTCAGGCCTGTCAATCAAACACAGGATTGCCCTTCTGCAACAGTCAACCAAGACAAACCATCACGACAGATGCCTCAGACCTCGGTTGGGGGGCACACATGCTGGGCAAGTGCATTCAAGGCCTATGGACTCAAGACCAGCTGCACCTGCACATAAATCTAAAGGAAATGCTGGCAGTAAAATTGGCAATCCAGTCATTCAGGCCTTTTCTCCAAGAAGGTCAGTTGATGATAAGGACAGACAACACCACAGTTATGTGGTACATCAACAAACAGGGAGGCACACACTCATATCCTCTATGCCGGCTGGCACTGGACCTATGGGATGTGGCTCTGAGCTACAACATTCAGTTACAAGCAATTTTTGTACCGGGGAAAGAAAACATTCTAGCAGACATATTAAGCAGAACTACCACAGATGCCCACGAATGGATGCTGCATCCGGACATCTTCAAAGCCATCACAAGAGAATGGGGATTACCACAAATAGACTTGTTTGCATCCCCACTCAATCACCAGCTACAGAAATTCTGCACAAGGACGTACCACCCACTTGCTTGGAAGGTGGACTCCCTATCTTTCAGTTGGAAAAACCTGACAGCATACGCATTCCCACCACTTCCTTTGATGCACAAGGTGCTTCTGAAGATCAAAGAGGAACGTCCGAGGATCATTCTGATAGCTCCAGACTGGCCAAGACAACATTGGTATCCATTGCTGAGGAGCATGTCTCGGGAACAAATGTGGACACTGCCCCTGATCCCATTACTGTTAACACAGAACAACTACAACATCCTGCATCCAAACCTGAAAACTCTGCAGCTAACTGCCTGGAACATTACATAACAGCAATTAACCCAAATTTATCCCAAAGGGTTAAAGACATAATCCTGGAGGCTCGTAGACCTTCAACAAGAAAGAATTATGCAGCAAAATGGAAAAGATATCTCATTTGGAGTACTGCAAAGGGGCAAGATGTGACACTGGTGAACATAGCCAACATCCTAGAGTACTTGGCAGAGCTCTTCCATACAGGCCTGTCCTATTCTTCCATCAAGATAGATGCATCAGCTATTTCAGCAGAATACAGCTTGGATCCTCCTGTCTTCTCTCATCCTCTGCTCAGACAGTTTCTGAGAGGAATTAAAATGTGAAACCTCCCAGGAAACCTCCATTGCCAGCATGGGACTTGAACTTTGTGCTAGAAAAATTGACACTTCCCCCTTTCGAACCAGCAGCAACAGCAGAATTACAATACTTATCCTGGAAGACTGCTTTCCTGCTGGCAATAACTTCAGCAAGAAGGGTCTCTGAACTACAGGCATTAATGGCAGTGCAACCCTTCCTGATCTTCCATCAAGATAGAGTGTCCATGAGAACAAATCCTACATTTATGCCTAAGGTGGTATCCAGAGTCTCTTTAAATCAGGCTATCCACCTACCTACATTCTTCCCCAACCCACAGAACAGGGAAGAAAGACTCTTGCATACCTTGGATGTACATAGACAATTACGCTACTACCTGGACAGGACCAAAACCAATAGAAAAACTGACCAGCTTCTGGTAGCATATGCAACAGGAAAGGAAGGAAAACCAATTTCAAAACAGACAATCTCCAAATGGATAGGAAATTGCATTAGATTTTGTTACTCCTACCATGGAAAGAAAACTCCAGAGAACATCAGGCCTCACTCCACAAGGGCTACAGCCACTACCACAGCTTTCTTACGAGGAGTGGCTACCAAGGACATTATAGAGGCTGCTACTTGGACCTCCGTGCATACATTTGCCAAGCATTACAATTTACCTTTATACTCTAGATCCCGAGCAGGCTTTGCCACTGCTGTTTTGCAAGGGATCCTAACTACACCATAATCTCTACTCTTTTCCTCCTCCCCTAGTTTAGCTATGGTATTCTACCCATTTGTAAGGACTGCAGATGCATCCTTGAAGGACATAGTACAGTTTTGTACCTACCATAAATGTAGATGTCCGATAGGAATGCATCTGCAGTCAGGATTACCCACCCACCTTCCCCTCTGAGGTACTCCTAGGGTATTGTTGATCTATTATGGTGTATTTGTTTGTATATATGTACATACATGCTTATTTTATGTGTTTGCTCTCTACTATTTGGAAACTTTGGCATTTATCCAAATTTAGCCATCCAAGAGGGCACCTGGCATCTGGGGCAAGAAACACTGAGGAAAATGGCGTCGGCTGATGCCTTTATACCCGAAAAACTGCCGCAATGGTGTCGGGTGAGGTGCAACACCAGCGAAGCCAGATTCCTCCTCCCCTAGTTTAGCTATGGTATTCTACCCATTTGTAAAGACTGCAGATGCATCCTTGAAGGACATAGTACAGTTTTGTACCTACCATAAATGTAGATTTCCGAGAGGAGTGCATCTGCAGTCAGGATTACCCACCACCTTCCCTCTGAGGTACTCCTAGGGTATTGTTGATCTATTATGGTGTATTTGTTTGTATATATGTACATACATGCTTATTTTATGTGTTTGCTCTCACTATTTGGAAACGGCATTTATCCAAATTTAGCCATCCAAGAGGGCACCTGGCATCTGAAACACTGAGGAAAATGGCGTCGGCTGATGCCTTTATACCCAAAAACTGCGTGAATGACGTCGGGTGAAGTGCAACACCAGCCAAGCCAGACCCAGACTTTGGAATCACGACCAAGGGCTGCCTGACGACAGGACAACCCATTTGTAAGGACTGCAGATGCATTCCTATCGGACATCTACATTTATGGTAGGTACAAAACTGTACTTTCACAGGAATGACCTGATCACCCCTGACTACATGAAAGAGACATGCAGCTCTCTGATCATGTCAGCCCAGGCTATGGACCTCACAGTAGCATCCTGCCCTCACCAAGAAGGACCTCAGTATAAAGACAAAACAGCACAAGTAACAATGGGTTATGCATTCAATCTATGCCGGCTGGCACTGGACCTATGGGATGTGGCTCTGAGCTACAACATTCAGTTACAAGCAATTTTTGTACCGGGGAAAGAAAACATTCTAGCAGGCATATTAAGCAGAACTACCACAGATGCCCACGAATGGATGCTGCATCCGGACATCTTCAAAGCCATCACAAGAGAATGGGGATTACCACAAATAGACTTGTTTGCATCCCCACTCAATCACCAGCTACAGAAATTCTGCACAAGGACGTACCACCCACTTGCTTGGAAGGTGGACTCCCTATCTTTCAGTTGGAAAAACCTGACAGCATACGCATTCCCACCACTTCCTTTGATGCACAAGGTGCTTCTGAAGATCAAAGAGGAACGTCCGAGGATCATTCTGATAGCTCCAGACTGGCCAAGACAACATTGGTATCCATTGCTGAGGAGCATGTCTCGGGAACAAATGTGGACACTACCCCTGATCCCATTACTGTTAACACAGAACAACTACAACATCCTGCATCCAAACCTGAAAACTCTGCAGCTAACTGCCTGGAACATTACATAACAGCAATTAACCCAAATTTATCCCAAAGGGTTAAAGACATAATCCTGGAGGCTCGTAGACCTTCAACAAGAAAGAATTATGCAGCAAAATGGAAAAGATATCTCATTTGGAGTACTGCAAAGGGGCAAGATGTGACACTGGTGAACATAGCCAACATCCTAGAGTACTTGGCAGAGCTCTTCCATACAGGCCTGTCCTATTCTTCCATCAAGATACATGCATCAGCTATTTCAGCAGAATACAGCTTGGATCCTCCTGTCTTCTCTCATCCTCTGCTCAGACAGTTTCTGAGAGGAATTAAAAATGTGAAACCTCCCAGGAAACCTCCATTGCCAGCATGGGACTTGAACTTTGTGCTAGAAAAATTGACACTTCCCCTTTCGAACCAGCAGCAACAGCAGAATTACAATACTTATCCTGGAAGACTGCTTTCCTGCTGGCAATAACTTCAGCAAGAAGGGTCTCTGAACTACAGGCATTAATGGCAGTGAAACCCTTCCTGATCTTCCATCAAGATAGAGTGTCCATGAGAACAAATCCTACATTTATGCCTAAGGTGGTATCCAGAGTCTCTTTAAATCAGGCTATCCACCTACCTACATTCTTCCCCAACCCACAGAACAGGGGAGAAAGACTCTTGCATACCTTGGATGTACATAGACAATTACGCTACTACCTGGACAGGACCAAAACCAATAGAAAAACTGACCAGCTTCTGGTAGCATATGCAACAGGAAAGGAAGGAAAACCAATTTCAAAACAGACAATCTCCAAATGGATAGGAAATTGCATTAGATTTTGTTACTCCTACCATGGAAAGAAAACTCCAGAGAACATCAGGCCTCACTCCACAAGGGCTACAGCCACTACCACAGCTTTCTTATGAGGAGTGGCTACCAAGGACATTATAGAGGCTGCTACTTGGACCTCCGTGCATACATTTGCCAAGCATTACAATTTACCTTTATACTCTAGATCCCGAGCAGGCTTTGCCACTGCTGTTTTGCAAGGGATCCTAACTACACCATAATCTCTACTCTTTTCCTCCTCCCCTAGTTTAGCTATGGTATTCTACCCATTTGTAAGGACTGCAGATGCATCCTTGAAGGACATAGTACAGTTTTGTACCTACCATAAATGTAGATGTCCGATAGGAATGCATCTGCAGTCAGGATTACCCACCCACCTTCCCCTCTGAGGTACTCCTAGGGTATTGTTGATCTATTATGGTGTATTTGTTTGTATATATGTACATACATGCTTATTTTATGTGTTTGCTCTCTACTATTTGGAAACTTTGGCATTTATCCAAATTTAGCCATCCAAGAGGGCACCTGGCATCTGGGGCAAGAAACACTGAGGAAAATGGCGTCGGCTGATGCCTTTATACCCGAAAAACTGCCGCAATGACGTCGGGTGAAGTGCAACACCAGCCGAAGCCAGACCCAGACTTTGGAATCCGGCCGACCGAAGGGCTGCCTGACGACAGGACAACCCATTTGTAAGGACTGCAGATGCATTCCTATCGGACATCTACATTTATGGTAGGTACAAAACTGTACTTTCATGTTGGTGTGAATGACCTGGGACGTACCTCCCTGGACTACATGAAAAGAGACATGGACGAGCTCTCTGATCATGTAGCCCAGGCGGGTATGACCCTGACCCTGAGTAGCATCCTGCCCTCACCAAGAATGGTACCTCAGTATAAAGACAGAAAAATTGATCAATTTCAACAATTAGCTTAGCTTCTGGTGTCATTCAAAGGGGATCCAATGTCTGTCAGCCTGGGATGACATGCTCGACAAGCCGCATTGCTTTGTAAGAGACGTCTTGCATCTCTCACCTCTTGGCTTTCGAATACTGGCCAAGGCTCTTGCTGCCCCCATAGTGCCTTTTTTAGGCAAGGCTCAGAATTCAAACCCACCACCGTAAACAGCACAAGTAAAAAAATGAGGGTTATGCTATTCAACGCCAGGAGTTTAAATCTCAAAATGTATGCGCTCAAAGCACTCCTAGGTATGGAGAACGTTGACATTTGTGCAGTAACTGAAACCTGGTTCAAGGCTCCAGAGAGCACTCCAGCACTACTGGGCTACAACACATACCACACATTTCGGCCACAGAACACGGACCGAAACACAAAAGGAGGGGGTGGATCCATATTCATCAAGGATACCCACTCCTCCAGGTTAGTGGCACAGCATGATACCTCTGAGATCATCCATGTGCAACTAACATCAGGCAAATCTGCAATGCGAATAGTGGCCTGCTACAGATCACCCTCCATGACCCAGGACCACCACTCCACCTTTCTGGAGACACTGGAAAACATGAAGGTCCTACCGAACACCCTGATATTGGGTGATTTCAATTACCTTACCATTAACTGGGAAAACTACTTGAGTACAAACTCCTAGGCTGAGCGCTTCCTGGAATTTATCAACTCAAATGCCCTGGATCAGCTGGTAAACTCCCCTACCAGAGGCCACAACATACTGGACCTGGTCATCACCAACATGGGCGACAGGTGTTCCATACCTGAGGTCAACCCATCACTGGTTAGATCAGACCATAAACTAATCACCCTGGATGTCCACACCCCACCACCACCCCCGACCAAGGAAACCACAGTGAAAAACTTTTCTAAAGCAAACTTAACCTTATGTAAGGCAGAGGTGGTAAGTTTCACAGCCCCCACGCTAAAGGATAACAATGCCCAAGATGCAGAATCCTTTACAATTGCACTCTATGAGCACCTACAAGGATGCATGGATCGTGCCATCCCTAGCAAAACCAAGACTCGCTCCCCTAAGAGAAGGAAACCAGTCTGGAGGACCCCTGCCATAAACAGGTTATACAACAGAAGGAGGAAACTAGTTCAGAAAAAAAAGCAAATCCCAAGAAGGAAAGACATCCCTGATCAGTATCAGTAAGAAACTAAGGTCCCTCATAAAATCATCCAAGGCTAACTTCGAAAGAAAAATAACCAAGGATTCGAAAGATAACCACAAAGCCTTCTTTAGCTATGTCAAGAATCTAAGTGGCATCTTGCAGGTATGCTCTGAGCTAGTGCAAAATAGCACAAAATGTACTGAACCTACTGATATTGCCAACATCCTGGCAGATAGATTCAGTGCAAACTTCACCTCCCTCTCACCTTCAAAAGGGCCCACAACAATACCGGAAAAGTGTAGTGTCCTGGAAATCACAGAAGCACAGGTGAAAACAGCCCTTTCAAAAGCCAAAAACACAGCATCAATGGGGCCAGATGGTGTCCCAGGCTGCGTCTTGCATGAACTACAGAACGAACTAACCCCCCACCTAAACACACTGTTCACCCTCAGCCTCTCCACAGGCTACGTGCCCATAGAATGGCTGACAGCAACGGTTATTCCGCTCCACAAAGGAGGGGCCACAACTGACCCTGGTTAACTATCGCCCCATAAGCCTGACTAGCCTGGTCTGCAAGGCTGTTTAGCGCATCATCATGGAGCTCATTAACAAAGACATTGGGAACCTCCAAACACTTGACCTGACCCAGTTTGGCTTTGTTAAGGGCAGATTGTGCCTACTAAACCTGGTTGACTTCTTTGAGACAGTCACCAAGGCCATAGACGAGGGAAAGGTGGTTCACACAGCCTACCATGATTCGCCAAGGCATTCGACACCATTCCTCATTTGGGTGTTATAGAAAAACTTACCAGCCTGAACATAAACCCCTATGTCACAAGATGGGTTGCCAACTGGCTTACAGACAGAACTCACACGGCAAGAATAGCGGGCTCCAGGTCCGACTCTAAACCAGTCACAAGTGGTATCCCGCAAGGCTCGGTTCTGGGACCCCTACTGTTCGGCATATATTTCTCAGAAGTACATTCAAACACAGGAGGACTATGGCTAACCAAGTTCACAGATGACTGCAAACTGGGAGCCATAATTGACTCTCCGGCTGACATGGACATCCTTCAAAAAGGCCTTACTGAGACAGACACCTGGTGTCAAAGCCATGGCCTCAAGCTAAATGCCAAAAATGCATAGTCATCCCGTTTGGGAAAAACAAAACACACACAAATTACCACATAGGCGGCAGCCCCATTAATACAGAAGAGGTAATAAGAGATCTGGGGACCCAGGTAGATAGTAATCTCTCCTTTGATAATCATATTGCCAAAGCAGTTAGGAAATCATTCTATGTGGCCCATCTAATTACTAAGGGATTTGCATCTAGAAATAAAGAGGTTATAGTGCCCCTCTACTCGTCATTCATCAGACCCATCATAGAGTACAATGCCCCATTTGGGATGTACCTCACAAGACACTTCTAACAGCTGGAAAGACCACAAAAGCACCTCACCAATAGGATTACTGGCCTCAAACATATGTCCTATGAAGCCCAACTGAAAAAACTCCAGCTGTACTCAGTGGCATATCGCTTACTCGGAGGTGATCTCTGCCTGACTTACAAAGCCATGTCCAACTCAGAAATGATGTACATGCTCCACCTAAAGAAATCCAAGTCACTGCGAGCCACGCGCTCTAGTGAGCTAAACCTTGCCACAACAATTAATTGAACATGCTGGAGGGATAGATTGCTGTCACAGGACTCCCCATGCTTTGGAACAAAATTCCTAACTACATTAGGCAGAGCCCCTCACTAACACTCTTCAAGGGAAGCCTTGACGAGTGGATGGGTAACAGAAAATACACCCCTGGGATCACTTCATTGGCTCTGCTTGACAGAGGCTCAGTTAATTAATCAATGGGGCAGCAAAACCGACACATTCTGGCTAGGCTTATAAATGCCCTCGGGCAGATAGCCTAGTACCTACCTATGAACCTGTTAGTATAAAATCATTTAGTACAAAAACTGTATTAAATGATATTTTTATAATTAAATTTTTTACAATTCTCTTACACATTTTGCCCACGTTTAAAAGAAAAACATTTATCAGTGCAAGTACAAGCACTGACTTTGTATCTTCAGCCTAGTTATAAGGAAAAGAAATTTCCTGAGGAGGTCGATAGATGATACTGTCAGAAATGCCTTGGAGAAAAGACAGGCACTGGCAGAGTCAGGGAGGGAGGGGTGGGAAAGAGTGTCTTTGCTGGCTCACCTATTTTGGTAGGGAGAAAGGGGGTTTCTATTCATGATGAAGACATACCTCCAGTGATGGGGATGTGCTTCACAACTGCAGGACAGTTTGCTGGTAAAACTACTACATCTGAGGGGACAAGAGCTAGTGGATGTTGCTTGCAGTAATGTGTGTAACATCACTAGCCCTAATTATTTAAAGCATAGCAAAAAGTCTTGCCTGGCATGGCCAGTGGTGTGTGTGTGTGTGTGTGTGTGTGTGTGTGTGTGTGTGTGTGTGTGTGTGTGTGTGTGTGTGTGTGTGTGTATATATGTATATATATATATATATATATATATATATATATATGTGTGTGTGTGTGTGTGTATATATATATATATATATATATATATATATATATGTGTGTGTGTGTGTGTGTGTGTATATATATATATATATATATATATATGGGTTCCTATGACTTCGTCGACAGTTCATTTCATCGACAGTTCATTTCATCGACAAGCATTTGCCCCCTTCCCCAATGTTGTGCGACCCTGGAGTTGATATATATAGTTAGGGGGGTGTGGGGGGCCACCTAAAATGCTTGTCGATGAAATGAATTGTCGACGAAATGAACTGTCGACGAAGTCATAGGAACCCATATATATATATATATATATATATATATATATATATATATACATACACACACACACACACACACACACATCAGTGTGTGTGTGTTTATATCACAAAATATCTTAAAAAAAAAACACTGAAAGCAAAACACTGACAACTCACTTTATTGACTCACAAAATATCTAATAATTCTATCTGACTGAAAATACCACATATCATACACCCCAAGTATAAAACTGAGATCAGGTGTCATCTTGGTAGTGGTACTGTTAGGGAAATGTTTTTTTTTTGTAATGTAATATGTGGGGTAAAGGGCAGGTGTAGGGATAGGATTAGGGTTTGCATACATGAGTAAGGTAGTCCAAGGGGCCTTTGTACCTAACCCTAACCCTGCACATTACAGTACTAAAAACCCTTTCTCTAAAAGTATGCTACAATAGGCAAAAGGAGACAGAACACAAACACATGCAACATCATACATGTAAAATAATAAATCTGGGCCGTTACTTGACCCTTACTCTAACTCTAACCCATGAATACTCGCACATACTCACTAACCACTATTAACCTTTTCAAGTCATTCATTTTCCAGCATAAGCCTACTTATAAACACTATACAATGAAAATTCATTCAATGTGCTTTCTATAGTTTGTGCTTTTAGTGATTTTCACCTCCCAAAAAAAAAAAAAAATATATATATATATATATATATATGTATAGGCTCATAGCTTAATAGGTATATACTTGGTTAATGACCACCAGGGCCTTTATAACCCTAGCTGTGCATTTCAACCCAGTTATATCCCTGTGTATCATGGGTGTTTATTAAGAGGTGGTATGTTAGGAATTTGGTAGGGTATTTTAGTTTGGTCATTACTGTCTACCTCTATCTGTCAGAGACATGAGGGTCAGACCTAGTTGAATTTCAGATTTGCCATCCATTGGTCAAAATTACATTTAAATAAGGTTAGGGGTGCATGTTCCAGAGCAAGGCAATCCTTGGAGACACGTATCTGTCTTACCAGCATGTCTTGTTTATGTCGCAAGCAAAATTTTAATCCTGGAATCTAGTGGTTCTAATACTGTTCATTTTGTAGATGTGCCAAAGGTCCAGTAAAGCTAGATCTGAGTATGCCTTGTATACAAGGCATAGATTGCCTGTCAGTAACCTGTAGGAGACAGATTATAGAGATAGGGCTTTAAGGTGATCCATATAGGACAGTGTGTTTATACCCTGAATTCTTCTGATAAGGAGCCTTTTGGACATTCCAGCTGTTGTATATGTCTAGTCAGGTACATGCCGAAGTGGACATTGTACTCAATGATGAGTCTGATAAGGGCTGAATAAAGTGGCACTATACCTTCCGTGGACTTGGATGCCATGTCCTTATTTATAAGATGGGTGACATAGAATGATTTTGTTGCAGTCTTGGTCACATGTTGGTCAAAGTACAGATCACTGTCTACATATGCACTCAGATCCCTGACGTCTGGGTCAACTCCTAGGGATATCTTATTTTTCCCAAAAGGTACTGTAATGTATTTCTTGGCACTGAGTTTTAATCTGTGATTTTGGCTGCAGTCATTTGTCTGTGTTAGACCCCCTTGTAAGATGTTTCTGTCACGGGGAAAATCTATGATAGCTCCCAATTTGCAGTCATCTGCAAACTTGGTCAGCCAGTATCTCTTGATATTAGTCTTTACCTCTGATATGTAGATGACAAATAGAAGCGGTCTTAGCACAAAGCCCTAAGTTATCATATATTACAGAAACATAGCTTTCCATCCAAATAACAGTTAGTCAGCCCTACAATGATCAAAACCTAATTGTCAAAAATCAAAACACTGATCCAGAAAGGAACAGAAAAAAATGTTTTTTGCAGGGGGGATGCCTCGCTGCACCCCCACACTCCCTGCTAATTGTATATACCAACTCCAAGACTGGAGTGGGGAAAAAGGCATATTCCCTGATCCCCAGTGTACCATGATCTTGTACTACCAAAGCAGGTATATTTCGATCAGTTGAACTGCCAGAAGTCAATGAATGTTCCTTTTGACAGACGGTAGTGCTTCATATATATGTACACACACATGCATATATATATATATATATATATATATATATATATATATATATATATATATATATGTATAGATATATATATATATATATATATATATATATAGGTGTCATAACACTGAATCTTCATTTCAATGAAAATCAAATGGTCAGACCTGTTTTATTCAAAACTCATTTCTCTGAAAGCACATTTCATAGAAAAGTGTAAAATTATATAGAAAATATGTGATGGTGTAATTTCTTATCATAGGAGTTATTAGGGAAGTGAGTCTATCAGAGTATGTGTGAATTGCAGTTGTCAGCATCATGCTGTATCCTCGACTCTGTAGATGTCTGTGTTTTTTCTCCAGTACTGATTCACTGTATGTGGTGTTTATTTTTCCCCACTGTTGTGCGATTATGGAGTTAGTATATATCAGTAGGGGGTGTGGGATGTGCAGGCCCCCTGCAAAAACATAGTTTTAGGATAAATTTCTTGTGGAAAATGTTTTCTGTGAAATTAATTTTCAGTGGAATGAATCTTCATTGAAAATGGGTTCGGCCATTTGAGTTTCAGTGAAATGAAGTCTCGGTGTTATGACATAGACATAGAGACACATGTGTGTGTATGTATATATATATATATATATATATATATATATATATATATATATATATATAGATATATATATAGATACATATATATATATATATATATATATATATATATACATACATACATACATACACGGATATATACATATATATCTATGTTATAAAAACTTCTAAAGCCTGGAAGAAATATCCCGTAGCTGAATATACAGGTCTACTTCACAAACCTAAAAGTTCACTTACTTGACTTTAAAAAGACCGAACCGACAAAACAGAAACTCCAGATGACCGACTGCCCAGAACACTAACAGTTCATTCCATGTAAGTAACCTCTTAACCACCATGTTGACCTTTGCCCCTTACCCTCGTGGTAGTGCAATCTTGGAGTTGGTATATTTAGTTACGGGGTGTGCGTGGTAAAACCTCCCACGTGGATGGGTTTTCTTGGCTTTGGTTTGAATATATTTTCTGACTTGGTCAAGCGGTTAATTACCTGGTGTGAAGTGTAGGATGTTCTTCATGTTTCACTGTTGCAGTCATTACATTTGTGTTATCTGCTTGCAGTAGCCCTCAGTCGGCCTGATTAACAAAGTCTTGGGTCCTTCGTCGGTTGCTGTCCCTTTTTCCATGATGTCAGGGGTATAAAACATGCAGCCAATGCCATTACAAGTCTTTCTTGCCGTGCGGTGCCCGAAGAAGAAGCAGTTCG
The DNA here is from genome assembly GCF_019279795.1 of Protopterus annectens. Lineage (NCBI taxonomy): Eukaryota > Metazoa > Chordata > Ceratodontiformes > Protopteridae > Protopterus > Protopterus annectens. The sequence continues at coordinate 794,799,014 of NC_056736.1, read as the reverse complement.
CAAGTGCCGGTTGTCCAACTCCTGAAATTTTCGTTTTCGAGTTTCAGAACCGAAGTCTTCAACTAAAGCTAAGTACTCCGTTGGGGAAACTTTTTCTTGCTCCTTACCGATGTCAGTAAAAGTTAATAATTGCATTACTTGTGGAAAGCAAATACCTCATAAAGATTTTAATTCGTACTGCATTCCTTGCCTAGGCCCTGACCTCGGTTTTGTGCTTTATTTAATCAGTGCACTATTATTTATTTATTATTTATTCCAGTTTGGTGACCGGGGAGGTCCACTGGGCCAAAGAGCCCATTTTCAGTGGAGGCCCGGGGAGAAAAGCTTCACAATACAATGTTACAAGGCATAAAAATTAGACATGCAAATAAAATTCAAAGCTAAAAATGATTTACATACAAAAGAACATTGTGTCAACCTACATCTTTAGATTACATTTTTAGAAGTACAAATAGAATTCAAAGAGAGAAAAAATGATTTACATACAAAAGGCTGAATTATTTAAATCATAGGAGGTAAGCATTCAAGTTGGTAGACTACCTCCCGCAAATTCTTTCATATCAGTAATTCAGTAACATTTGAAGTTAAGGAAAGAGTCCAGGAGGATGATAGGAAAAATTGTATAGGGTTAGCAGTAGTTGTTAGTTACCTTGGCAGAGTGTGACCAAGAGAGAAATATGAAGGTAATGAAGGTTAGCCAGGAGAGAAGGAAGAGGGGAGTTTGGGGGGTATAGAATGAAGTGTGCAGTTACATTTTCGATGAGTATGCAGGTAGGAGAGGAGTTGAGTTTTGAAGGAGTGTAGGTTTGTTGTGTTATCTGCTGAGGCAGGACTAAGAAACAAACTATCTGTCGTCGTGGAAAAGGGGACAGCAACCGACGCAGGACCCAAGACTTTGTTAACAACAAACTATCCGTCGTCTGTACATTTTTGCCTCTAAATATTTCGGTTCTCGGTTTAATTATCCAGAAATGTCATCATTTAGCCATCAGACTACCGGGATTTCGAAAAAACACAAAGATAAAGACAGAGACAGGCCGCCGAGATCCAAAACTGCTGACAGTGCTTCTCCTAAGCCAGTCGCCAGTTTGCCGAGTGAGGCACTTTTGCAGCCCCTGTTACCAGCTACTTCTGATTAGCAGGCCTCTACTGAGACCCATTCGGAGTCCGGTATTCCACGAGATGCATCAACTATGAAACCTGCGGATGTCTCTACTTTGGATGGATCCGGAGCCGCTGTGCAGGCACCGGCTTCTGAGGTTGTATTCAGGTCTACGGACTTGCATGTTAAACCGATGCCTCCTTCTTCATTTAGACCTAAATCTTGAACCATGCCTAAAAAAACGATGCCCAGGCCACATGTTCAGGCCTCTATGCCTAAAAAAAATGATAAGAATGGCTGAAGATCTTATAACTCTAATCAGGAGAAGCCAACCTCCCCCTTCTAAGAGACCTAGGACTGAAGTTGTTTATGAATCTTCTGACCAGGATTCTGATTTTTCTGATTCTTCTAATGATCTGGATTTGCCCTTATCTACTTATGAGGATTCTGATGCGGTGGACTCTATTCCCTCTGCTTCCCCTCCAGAGGATTTTTCTTTTGGTGAAAACTTACATACTCTAAGGGCGCATTTCCACTGGGAAAGCCAGGATTTTTTTGATTCAAAAAAGACGCTTAGGGATTTCTTACACCTGCCTCATCATAGGCCTTTAGCTATTCCTCCTGTACTAGACATTGTTGATTATGTTTTTTCGGAATCTAGTTTGGCCCCTGATTCTTTGCCTCCTGCTCCCAGAAAACCTGACAGATATTACAGGGTTCCTGATTCACACAAGTTCCTTTTTAAAAATCCTATTGCAGATCCAGAGACTATTTCACAGGGACCCAAGGGCATTAAGGCCTCTACTCCTAAAAATCCTACCTTTTCTGATAGAGACTACAGGCACTGAATAGACTGGGTAAGAAGGTTTACACTTCTGCAACCTTGACCTTTAGGGTTTTAAGCTGCCAGTTTCATATGTTAAAGTATCAGCAACATGTCATTGGATTGCTTAAACAGAAAATTATGTTGATTCCTGACTGCGGAAAATAAAGCATTACAGGATTTAATGCATTCTGCTGAACAGGTTGGAAAACATACTTTGCAATGTGGATTTGATTCATTAGAGGCATCTTGCAGGGCTGCTGTTACTGGGTCTGTGCTCAGAAGGCATGCTTGGCTTAAGGTGCAATCTTTGCCTGATCATGTTACAGCTAAATTGTTGGATACTTCCTTAAATCAGAACTGCCTGTTTGGCAACAAGGCTGAGGAAGTTCTTAAAAAGATGGAAGATAAACCTAAATCTATGCAAACTGTTAAAGATTTCTTACAAGTTCAACCTCCTAGATTTAGTAGGCACTGGCCCTCTAAGAATTGGTCCTTTCCAGCCCCTTCCAGGTCTTCTCAAGCCAAACCCAGACACAGCAGAAACCCCAGGTTTCAGTCCCAGGGGACACACAAGACTAAGCAATGGGGGTTTCCACACCCAAATCAGAGAGTAGTAAGACTCTCCCCTATGGAAAACTGTCTCAATGACTTGCTTTTAAAACTTCCAAGCACTTCTCAACTGAATGCTCCTTTAGGCAGAAAGATTGGTCTGCATGCCAAAAACTGGGAACTCATTACCCAGGACAAATGGATCTAGAAGCTATGATTCTTGTCATACCTTGCCTACACCAAGAGTTCCTTTGGTGGGCAGAGGCCTGCCACCAAAACAAGGGACTACCATTCACACTACCCCTTGCCGCCCAAACCTTAACAACAGACGTATCAGACTATTCATGGTGGGCTCACCTGGCAGGGAAGTGCATTCAGGGCAAATGAAACCCAAGTCAAATGCACCTGCACATAAATCAAAAGGAAATGTTAGCTGTACAGAATGCTCTGACAGCCTTCAAGGACCACATTCTTCCAGGACAACTAATCATAAAGACGGACAACACCATGGTTATGTGGTACATAAACAAGCAGGGGGTTACACACTCTTACCCCCTCTGCTGACTAGCCATGGCATTGTGGAACACTGCCTTGAGCTACCAAGTGAATCTACAAGCTCAGTTCCTGCCAGGAAAGCTAAATACACTAACAGATGGACTAAGCAGAAACCTCATGAACCCACATGAGTGGAAACTGAAACTAAGGATTTTTAATATGTTGACAAGCAAATGGGGGAGCCCAGATATAGACCTGTTTGCCTCCCCCCAGAACCATCAACTGGACAAATTTTACACAAGGTTTCCCCACAAACTAGCTTGGAAAGTGAATGCTGTATTCTTCAGCTGGGAAAACGTATCAGTTTATGCCTTTCCTCCTCTGCCTCTGCTCTCCAAGATACTACTAAAGATCAAACAGGACAAGCCAAGGACGATTTTAATTGCACCAGACTGGCCACACCAACACTGGTACCCCCTCCTGTGCAGTGTGTCATGCTTGGCCCCATGGCACCTGCCTGAGACTCTTTCCCTGTTGTCTCAACAGGAGAATCAGATTCTGCACCCTCAGCTGCAAACTCTGAACTTAGCAGCCTGGCTAATTACCTAATCTCTCCTTTACCACCCCTCAGTAAATCAGTGATGGATATCATTTTAGAGGCTAGGAGGCCGAGTACTAGAAAATCTTGTGCTGAAAAATGGAAAAGATTTTGTACCTGGAACCATTCTCAAGAGATGAGCGCAGCAGTGCCCAATTTACCTCAGATTCTACAATATCATAATGCTTCATAAGGGCTTGTCCTTTTCCTCCATCAGAATTCATGCCTCAGCCATTTCAGCTCATTATAGCACAGAGCCTCCCCTCTTCTCTCACCCACTGCTCAAGCAGTTCCTCAGAGGGGCCAAAAAATTAAGGTCACCAGGGAGAGCTCCAACTCCAGTCTGGGACCTTAACTTTGTCTTGGAGAAACTCACTCTTCCTCCTTTTGAGCCAGTTGCTACTGCAGATTTAAAATTCCTTTCCCGGAATACAGCTTTCCTTTTAGCAATCACTTCTGCAAGAAGGGTATCTGAGTTACAGGCCCTTATGGCAGTGGAACCTTTCATCATCCTTCATGCGGACAGGGTGTCCCTCAGAATCAATCCCTCCTTCATGCCCAAGGTGGTATCCAGTGTGGCTGTTAATCAGTCCATTCATTTGTCTACCTTCTTTCCTAACCCACAGAACAAAGGGGAACGGATACTGCACTCCTTAGATGTGCACTGACAACTTAGATTCTACTTGAACAGGACTAAACCTCAAAGGAAATCTGAACAACTGCTGGTGGCATTTGCTGCAGGGAGAGAGGGGAAAGCTATTTCAAAGCAAACCATTTCAAAATGGATAGGCCACTGCATTCATTTCTGCTATAAGCACCATGGAAAACCTATCCCACAGGTCATCAGGCCCCATTCAACCAGGGCTGCATCTACCTCTACAGCCTTTCTCAGGGGCGTCCCTACAAGGGACATCCTAGAAGCTGCTATCTGGAGTTCTGTACATACTTTCACCAAGCATTATCATTTGCCAATTTTCTCTAAATCCAGAGCTGATTTTGCCACTGCAGTCTTGCAGGGCCGTATAGCTGGTACTAATTCTATTTAAAGTCCTCTTCCCAACCTTAGCTTTGGGAATCTACCCAAATGTAATGACTGCAGCAGTGAAACATGAAGAACATAGTACAGTTGTGTACACTTACCATAAATGTAGATGTACGAGTGTATTCACTGTTGCAGTCCTGTTTACCCTCCCTCCAGCCCCCTTTGTTCTTTTGGCTATACCTCTGATGTCATTTGCTATGCTCAAAAAGCTTTTTGGTGTATTTGCTTTTTTGTTGGAGGTATATCCTTGTATTATAGAGTTAATTGCTTCCTATTAGGGGGGCACCTGACATCTGGGACAAGAAAAACTGATGTAATGGCGTCAGCTGCATGTTTTATACCCCTGACGACCTGACGTCATGGAAAAAGGGACAGCAACCGACGCAGGACTCAAGACATTGTTAATCAGGCCGACTGAGGGCTACTACAAGCAGATAACTCAAATGTGATGACTGCAACAGTGAATACACTCGAACATCTACATTTATGGTAAGTGTACACAACTGTACTTTTTCCGGGCAGTCAGTCTTCTGGAGTTTCAATTTTGTCGTCTCGGTTGTTTTAAAAATTTGGGTAAGTAAAATTTTGGGTTTGTGTAGTAGACCCATATATATGTATATATATATATACATATATATATATATACATATATATATATATATATATATAGATATATATATATATATATATATATATATATAGATATATATATATTGCAATATACATACACACATTTCTAATATATATATATAAATACATAACTGCTTGGCCAGCATATTGACCTTTGCCCTTTACCTCTGCGGTAGTGCGATCCCAGAATTGGTATATATAAGTAGTGGGATTGGGGGGGTGCAGCCCTCCACATAGGGGGTGTGGGTTTTCTTTGCTTTGGGGGTAGTGTGTTTGCGGGGTTGGGCAGGCAGTTACTTACCCATAGTGATCTATTGTGTTCCAAGCAGTCGGTCTTCTGGAGTTTCAGGTTTTTCATCTCAGTCTTTTGAAAGTTAGGTAAGTGGGATTTCAGTCCATAACATTCTGCCTATTGTATTATGCACCTTGTTAAATTATGGGTATACCTCTCAACTGCCCAGATTTTTGCAGAATGTCCAGAATTTTGCCTTAAAATTTTTAGTCTGTTCCTCATAAAATTTGAGCTTTTCTGACAAATGAGGATTTAAGTCACTAAATAATGAAACACATTTGAGTTTTGGAAAATTTATGATAACATAAAACCTATTGTTCTAGCAACTGTCTAGGTTTTATAAGAGCAATATTTAAAATCTGTACCTATTTTTTGGCATTTGTTCCTACCGTTATTTTAGGCTTTTTTCAAATTTCTTGTGCCAAGAGGTTGAGAGGCATGATCGTGGGATATTCAGCCATTTATATCAAAAACTACGTGTCATCTTGCTCACAGTTGTACATGCAGTGTTTGAATTATTGTGCAGTGGCATCAGTACTTGCGGTTTACTTTTGGACCAATAAATTTATACTGCATTGTTCACTTCACTGTAACAGTCCTGCCAGCTGCGTGTGCATTGTTTTGCTGTAGTATTCCTGAATACAGTTAGTTTATTCTGCTTATGCATCTAAACCTGCTGTTCAAATTTGTATTGTGGTATACCATACTATTAGTGCACTGAATGCACTAGCTTGGACTATATTGCACTATATTTGGTAGTACTGTGTTATATGGTATCATATTGTAATGTTCTGTGCCATATTGTACTGATGTTGCAGTGTGTTGTACTGTCCTGTAGCTTTTCACTGTCCCCTTTTATATCATACGGCCGGAGTACTGTGCTATGTTGTGTTATGTTATGTTACACTGTTTTGCACTGTTTGCACTGCTTCACTATCATACAGATTCCTCCTCCCTTCCAGATGAACTATGGGTCATGAAATTCAGTAACATATACTGTGTACCACCTGAGATCTATAGATTAACTATGGGCACTTAGTCTGTGTCTGTTCTGTCTGTTGCCAGCCTTCTAGCACTAAGTGTTGTGAGGTAGTATGCAAACTGTCATAAGCTCACTGAAAACCATTTGCTTTACCACAGAATGAGTCCATATGTGAGAGAGTCAAACGTATTCTAACCATTCTAACATTACACTTACCTATTGCAAGACAAACATAAAATCTTCCTATGCTGTGGTACTCCAAAAATTTCTTCCAAAGTACAGACACCTTTTTGATATGTCACTGTAAAACATGCAGTTCACTGACATCCACTCCTTACCACATATTTCTTTTTCCACCACCACGGGCAAGAGTCACCAGTGGTCTACTCACTAGGGTAATGTACTTGTTTTAGATGACTCAATAGCTCAGCATACTGATGCATCACTTACAAGGCTGATCAAAGACAGGACAACAGTCAGCTGCCTCTCAAGTGCTAGAACCGGCTGTATCACCAACACACTTGACTCCATTCAGTGCAAGCATGATTATGGCATAGTCCTTGCGTATGTAGGTGTAAATGACTTGAGTTGCTTGATGGAGATCACTGGGTATGACTGCAAGGCTGAAAAAAAATGTTTGAAACAGTATCCTGCCATTAGTGGAAATGATGCCGCAATATAAGAAAAAAAGATCGTTGATGTTAATAAGTGGTTAAAGTTGTTCATGTCATTCTTGGGTGGGGAGGGGCAGTGTGTTTGTGTGTGTGTGCGCCAGGCTGGAAGGACAGAAGATAGTTCTGCTTTTTTCATTGGAATGTTGTACATCTGTCTGATCAGGACTATGTTTGTACTGGCTAAGACTTTTCTTATCCAGGAGAGTTGATGCTAGCTCCAAGCTTGTGTTCATCTGTGAATTTAGTCAGCCAGAGGCCTTTAATATCAAATTTGACATAAAAGAAGTAAACACCAAATAGGTGTTCCCAATTTTAGTTTGAGATTGCCTAACAGTTGAGAAGGAACTCCTTTCCCCATCTGTCTAATAGTCCAGAAAGGAAGTTTGCCCTGTTCCCCACTGTTGTGTGGTCAGTTATAAGTTACAGGGGAGTAGGGTGCAGGGGAGTTTGCCGTCCTGCACAAAGTTATTGTTTTTGTTTTTTGACCATTTGTGTAGTCAGTAATTTTTTCCAGTTATTTTCATTCACATGGATGGGAAATGTAAATTCTGTCTATCTCTGTTTGTGTGTGTGTGTGTGTGTGTGTGTGTGTGTGTGTGTGTGTGTGTGTGTGTGTGTGTGTGTGTGTGTGTGTGTGTGTGTGTGTGTATATATATATATATATATATATATATATACATATCTATATATATATATATATATATATATATATATATATATATCTATATAAATATATATATATATATGTATGTATATACACACTGGATATAAAAAGTCTACACACCCCTGTTAAAATGCCAGGTTTTTGCGATTAAAAAAAAATGAGACCACAGTAAATAATTTCTAAACTTTTCCCACCTTTAATGTGATCTGTAACCTGTACAATTCAATTGAAAAACAAACAAATCTGTTAGGGGAAAAAAATAAAAAAAACATACAATAAGCTGGTTGCATAAGTGTGCACACCCTTAAACTAATACTTTGTTGAAGCATCTTTTGATTTAATTACAGCATTCAGTCTTCTTGGGTAGGGGTCTATCAGCATGGCACATCTTGACTTGGCAATATTTGCCCACTGTTCCTTGCTAAAGCACTCCAAATCTGTCAGATTGAGAAGGCATCTGTTGTGCACAGCCGTCTTCAGATCACCCCACAGATTTTCTATTGGATTTAGGTTTGGGCTCTGGCTGGGCCATTCCAAAACTTTAATTTTCTTCTGGTGAAGCCATCTTTTTTTTTATTTGGATGTATGCTTGGGGTAATTGTCATGTTGAAAGGTGAAATTCCTCTTCATCTTCAAGTTTCTAGCAGATGTCTGAAGGTTTTGGGCCAAAAGTGACTGGTATTTGGAGTTGTTCATAATTCCCTCCACCTTGACTAAAGTCCTAGTTCCAGCTTAAGAAAAGCAACCTCAAAGCATAATACTGCCACCACCATGCCTCACTGTGGGGATGGTGTTCTTTTGGTGATGTGAAGTGTTGTTTTTGCACCAAATGTACCTTTTGGAATTGTGGCCAAAAAGTTCAACATTGGTCTCATCAGACCATAACACATTTTCCCATATGCTTTTGGGAGACTTGATGTATTGTTTTGCAAATTTTAGCCTGGCCTGGATGTTTTTCTGTGTAAAAAAAGGCTTCCGTCTTGCAACCCTAACCCATAGTCCAGACATATGGAGAATACGGGAGATTGTTGTCACATGTAGTACACAACTAGTACTTGCCCTAAATTCCTGCAGCTCCTTCAATGTTGCTGTAGGTATCTTGGCAGCCTCCCTCACCAGTTTTCGTCAGATTTGGAGGGATGTCCAATTCTTTGCAGCGTTACTGTTGTCCCATATTTTCTCCACTTTTTGATGACTGTCTTCACTGTGTTCCATGGTATATACAATGCTGTGGAAATTTTTTGTACCCTTCTCCTGACTGATACCTTTCAACAGTGAGATTCCCTTTGATACTCTATAAGCTCTCTGCGAACCATGGCTTTTGCTGTAGCAGGCAACTGAGTAAATCTCAGGAAAATCCTACTAGGACAGCTGAATTTTATTTGGGGTTAATCAGAGTCTATTTAATTGATGGCAGGTGTGTACCCAAGAAGACTAATTGATGGAATTAAATCAAAAGGTGCTTCACCAAAGTATTATTTTAAGGGTGTGCACTTATGCAACCAGCTTATTGTACATTTTTTATTTTTTATATTTTTCCCCTAACAGATTTTGTTTGTTTTTCAATTGAATTGTACAGCTTATAGGTCACATTAAAGGTGGGAAAAGTTTTGAAATGATTTATTGTGGTCTCATTTTTTTATATCACAAAAAACTGACATTTTAATTGGGGTGTGTAGACTTTTTATAATCACTGTATACAGAAAAATAAGAGTCTGTGACAGACGCTCAAAGTACCAAAACTTCGAACGAGTGCCATACAACTAAAACAGTTAAAATCACAAAGATTTGAATACAGTGTACTTTGAATCTCAAAAATTAAAAAAAAAAAATATTCTTTTCCTGCACTATCCCCCCACACCCCTTACTAATTGTATATACCAACTCAAAGATCACATTTTAGTGGGGAAAGGGCAAATTCTCTAATACCACTGTGCCATGATCTCATACTGAAAAAAGTTGGTATTCATGATCAGCTGATTTTTGATCAGCTGTACTGGCGTTTGTCCCTTCAAAATGCTGCCATTTCATTGGGTTGCAGGGAACCCATAAAATATCATACATATATACATATTTATTTTGATATATATATATATATATATATATATATATATACATTTATATATATATATATATATATATATATAGAGAGAGAGAGATATGTGTGTGTGTGTGTGTGTGTGTATATATATATATATATATATATATATATATATATATATATATATATATATATATATATATATATATATATATATATATATATACACACACACACACACACACACACACACACACACACACACACACACACACACACACACACACACACATACACATATCAAAACAGATAAGCTTTCCAGCTGTAGGAGGTGAGATGGTTTCCCACTACAAAAAAAATTGTGGGTTTTTCTGATCCTTTCTGGATGAATGTTTTGATTTTTAACAGTTACGTTTTGGTCATTGTAGTATTGACTTATTGTAGTATTCTGTAGTGTTTTCTGCTGAAACTAGGGTAGCTAGTAGCTGTAGCATAGTCCAGATCCATGCCTACTGCTTCTGGAACTGTTTGTAGTGGTTTGTTTGTTCTGAGCACATTTTCCAGGCCATGTTGGATTGGAAGGGGCCTATCTCCTCTTTTATGATTGAATTGTGTTTCATTGGCACATGACTGGTAAAGGGAGGCCGGCCTAGGGCTTGGAATATGCATCATCATTGGTCCTTTTGAATTTTGTTAGAATTTTTTTGTTCAAGTTTTAGCTTTTAGTATTTAGGTCCTACATCTGAGCAGGTTTCTGCTTGTTTGCATATTGTGCAGCACCATGCTCTACCACGCAGTTGTGAGCCAGAGCTGGACAGTTAAATTCCAACCCAGGCAGAAATATCCATTCACCAGCTCCTCCATGATTGTTTCTGAAAAGCCACCCCTAGTGACAACAGTCTTCAACGTAGCATTATGGACAGTTGGACTACCCTTGTTTCTCCTGCCAACCTTGTTGACTTGGGTCTCTTGAGGCAGTGTAGCGATTGCCCTCTACTAATAACACAGAGTAGTACAGAGTGCGAGAGATGTATTTACACCAAGAATCTAGAATCCATGCTCTCGGTCACTCAAAACAGTAACACAGAGAAGGTTGCCAACACATCCACCACTACATATTCACATAGGTTCATAGGTTCATACTAGGCTATCTGCCCTAGGGCATTTATAAGCCTAGCCAGAATGTGTTTGGCTTTCGCCACCCATTTTAAATTTATTTTGCTATGCCCTTTTTCGAGGTTAGTATACTGTGCCTCTGTCCAACAGTGACACAGAAGTGATACCCGGGGTAAACCTACGATCTCCCATCCACTCATCAAGATTCCTCTTGAAGAGAGTCAATGAGGGACTCTGCCTAACCTGGACGGGGATTTTATTCCAGAGTGAAGGGAGCCTCTGGGTTTTGAATCTGTCCCTCCAGCATGTCCTATTTATTTCAGTGCTGAGGTTCAAGTCTCCCGAGCGCATAGCTCGATGGGATTTGGATTTTCTGAGGTGCAGCATGTCCATTAATTCCGGGTTGGACATGGCTTTATATGTCAGGCACAGATCGCCTCTGAACATTCAGTATGCCACTGAGTAGAGCTGGAGTTTCTTTAACTGGGCAGCATATGGCATCTGTTTGAGCCCTTTGATCCTCTTGGTGAGGTACTTTTGGGGTCTTTCCAGTTGCTGCAGGTAGTACCACTTCTTATGCACAGACCACTACTCATACACATAGTATGCATGAAACACGTAAATCCACATATCCGGAGGTTCTCTCAAAAAACTTACAGAAACACCAAAGACCTTCAAAACACAAGTCTGCTACAGCTCACACAGTCTCCACAGCACCCATGGCACATAACAACACCATTGTCTCAAACACCAAATCTGTAAGGCGTAACACTCAAATACCCCACATTTTCTTGTCATTGGAAACTCAACAGTGAGACACAGGGATGTCCCACTCACCAGGTTAGACAAGGAGAAAGTCACAGTCAGCTGCCTGTCCGGTGACAGGATTCACAAAATCATGCATGGACTCAGGTCTCTCAGCAACAAGCACTGTTATGACTCTGTCATACTTCATGGTGATGTGAATAACCTGAGACGTATCTCACTGGACTATATGAAGAGAGATATGGTCGAGCTGTCTGAGTATGTGTTCCAGGCAGGTATGTCCCTAGCCTGGAGCAGCATACTACCCTTACCTAGAATGATGCCACAGTATAAACAATAAATGATTGAATTCCATAATTGGCTTAGTTTTTGGTGTAATTCCAAGGGGATCCAGTTTCTGTCTGCTTGGAAAGCCATGGTCGACAAATTTTGCTGCTTTGCTAGAGACAGTTTGCACCTGCACCCCTAGGCTTTCAGCTGCTGGCAAAGGCTCTTGCCTCCCCATTAGTGCCTTTTTTAGGCAAGGTCTCAAAAACATCACTGACGTGAAATTAACCAGTCAGAATAAAATAACAGTTGTGCTGCTAAATGCTAGTAGCTTAATACAAAAACTGCACTTTCTGGAAGCACTTCTATCACTAGAAAATGTAGATGTCTGTGCAGTCACAGAAACCCGGACTAAGGCTTCAGAGTACTCTGGCCCTGCAAGGCTGCAATGCCTTCCACACCTTTAGACCACAAAATGAACATGTGAAAATCAAAGGAGGCAGTGTTTCAATTTATATTAGAGATAAATTACCTCACTTCTAGTTAGACTGGACAACTCCATGGAGTTACTTCAGGTCCAGATTACGGTGGGTAAGACCCCCATTCAAGTACTAGCCAGTTATATATTCCCCTCCATGGGTCACAACACCCATGAAGCCTACTTAACCAAACTGAAGACAATCCAAATTTTACCGAACACACTGGTTATGGGGGATTTCGGTTATCCCACCATCAACTGGGAAACCTACTCTAGCCCAAACTCGCTAGTACAAAAGCTCCTTGACTTTGTGAATTCAAATGTCCTGGAGTAAATTGCCCATACCTTGACAAGTGGAACAAATATTCTAGATCTGGTCCTCACCAACATGTCAAATAGGTGCACTGCTGCAACTGTTGGAACCTCATTAATTAAAACTGAACACAAATCAGTCACCTTCGAACTGACGCTTACACCAGAACTCACAAAGTCTGAAATCAGACTAAAAAACTTCACCAAGGCAAACTATACTCTCCTAGCTGAAGGTGTAAATGCATTCCAAGTCCCAACCCAAGCTAAATGTGGTAACTCTGCCAAAGCTGACACTAAAGCCCTGTACAATCACTTGCGTATGTGTATAAACTTGGCTGTACCAGATAGAATCAAAGCCAGAACCCCAAGTGAAGTCAAGCTGCGATGGTGGACTTTCAGCATCAACAAATTCTACAATAAATATAGAAAGTTACTGTCCCAGAAAACACAGACAAGGACCCAACAATGGAAAAGCACCCTCCTCAGCCTTAACAGACAAATAATACAGCTTGTCAAATCATCCAAGAACTCCTTTGATAGAAACTTAGCAAGTACTGCCAAGGATGACCATAAGGCCTTTTACAACTATGTATGTAACATAAAGGGTAGGACCTAAGCATGTGCAGAACTGGTGGCCAATGGTATCACACACACACACACTGATGCAACAGAGGTAGCAAACCTGCTAGTGGATAGGTTTGGCAAAAAGTTCACTCCTTTACTCCCTCCTGACTTACAACAAACTTCCCCCAACCCCCCCCCCCCACCTTACATATCTGAAGAGCAGGTCTTCAAAGCCCTGTCCAAGGCAAAGAACATGGTCTCTATGAGACCAGATGACATCCCACACTGTCTTTGAAACAGGCTAAAACATGAACTAGCATCACCACTAAGTACCCTTTTCAATCATAACCTAACCATAGGCTTTGTTCCTGCAGAATGGAGAACAGCTACAGTTGTTCCCCTCCACAAAGGTGGCCTAGCAACAGACGCAGGGAATTACAGACCCATAAGCCTGATCAGCCTCATCTGTAAGGCCATGCAACGTGTCATTAGTGATCTCATAAATAAAGACATAGGTGACCTTCAAACCCTAGATCTTACCCAATTCGACTTCGTGAAGGACAGATCCTGCCTGTTAAATCTGGTGGATTTCTTTGAAAGTGTGACCAAAGCCATTGATGAGGGCAAATCTGTGCTTACAGCATACCTCGACTTGGCTAAGGCTTTTAACACAATCCCATATTTAGGTATTACCGATAAACTTAGCAAACTGAGTGTAAACCCCTTCATTGTAAGATGGGTTGCCAACTGGCTCACAAACTGGACACACACACTCCACATCAGCCAACAGACCTGTTACCAGCTGGGTGCCACAGGGGTCATTGCCGGACACCTTACTGTTTCAGAAGTTCAGGTGAAAACTAAAGGGTTGGGCTGACCAAGTTTGCATTCGACTGCAAACTAGGTGTAGTCATTGAATCCCATACTCCAAAGTGGTCTCACACAGACCAGCGACAGGTGTATTACTCACATTTTCAAACTGAATGCAGAGAAATGAATCATCATTCCCTTCAGCACAAACAGTGTCCCTTCACACTATCAAATCAATAGCAATACCCTAAGTACCCATGAAGTGGTAAAGGACCTGGGATCATGGGTTGACTGCGACCTTAACTCAACCACCACGTGCCTACCATTGTAAGGAAAGCTTTCCACATAGGTAGCTCACTTGATTAGTAAAGGCATCACCTTGAGACCAAAAGAAGTTATAACCCCCTATACTCGGCACTTATCCGGACCATAATTGAGTATAATGCCCCATTTGGTATGTACCGTACTAAGCACTTACAGCAATTAGAGA